>NC_064643.1:762505800-762810426 GCF_023864345.2 Schistocerca serialis cubense | reverse complement strand
GATAGGTTCCCTATCATAGTTTCAATTGTTTAAAATTACTGCTCGCTTGTATGCATCGTGTCCATTTCCAAGCAAATGTAACTAAGTCAACTGTTAATGCATACAATCGCTGCTGAGTTGCGGCGGCGTGGCAATTTGATTACATAAAAATTTGATTACATAAAAAACTGAAACCTTCCAGTGTCCCTAGGTCTCTTCCACCTAAACCATCTTCAATCATGATTCTTAAATCAAGTGCGAGCAATGCTTGAATTATGCTCTGTGCAAAGTTCTACCAGATAGGTTCCTCTCTCATACATTTTCCTTATCCATTTTCTCCTACAATTTTTCCTTCTTTTACTTTTCCTATTATCGACTGCCAATGACCTACCAAAATTAAATTTTCGTCCCTGTTAACTATTTGAACAATTTCCTTCATCTCATAATTTATTCCTTGAATCTCTTCGTCATCTAAGGAACTAGTTCGCATGTAAGCTTGCACTACAGTGATGTGCCTCGGGTTCATGTCTATCTTACGAGGAAGCGTTCACTACGCTGTTGATAGTAGATTACCAGCATCATATTTCCTTACTCACTACAATCAGTTTTCCTTCTTCATCGCTAATTTGTGTGTGGTGCTCCTCTTCAAAAATACAGTGGTCCCCTATTTTTAAGTCTTCCACATTATCCTATTTCATTTCGTGTTGATAATCCTGTACTCTAATGACCAGAAGTTCTGTTCTTTCTCCCACCATACTTCACTTATTCCCATTATATCTAATTTCAAACTACCCATTACCCTATTACACTTTTTAAATTATCTGCCTGATTAAGGGATCTTGCATACCACGTTCCGGCACATAGAATGGGTTTTGTTTCTCCTGATGAGGATATACTCCTGAGTAGCCTCCGCCTGGAGATCTCAATTCAATAGCGGGGGGGACTGGGGGGGGGGGGGGGGGGACGATACAGTATTTTACCCAAGAGGTAAGCGCTGTATGCCTTTGGGGAAAACAAATAACATATCAATCATTGTTTATTATGCCGGTAGAAATATTTTGACAACATGTTAATGAATGTGTGTGCATACAATTCCAGAAAATGAAATCTTTGATGCGATATTAAAGATTCGTTTCTTCATGGCCATACCGAATCTTTTATCGTGGTTCAAGTTTTTTTCTCAAATAAAGCGGATGATTTATGTGTACATACGATACATAACTCAACCGACTTAGAAAATTTAGAAAAACAGTGTCAGAACGCATTATATCGGCAACATTTGTATATCAGGCAATTGTTTTTTCTCTCTGGAAGTTTATTTCCCCGAGTTCTATAAAGAAAGGCCTAAACCTTCGACTTTATCCATGTCATGGTTGTCAAACTCTGTGTTAAAATATAGGCTCAGCCATCTTTCAAAATGTAAATGCACTAGAATTGTGCTTCGAAGGAGGAAGACTATAAGAACTACTTTACAAGAATCTTATAAATGCGACAAAGAAAGAGGTTTGAGTAAAGAGAGTAAAAATTCGTGGTCACGTAGTTTGAACCCGTGTGTACCTAAACTGTGCTTCAACATCATTTGCAAGATCAATACAATAAAATAAGTCAGTCCATGCAGTTAATTGGAAACACAAGTTCGATAAATATAATAAACCTAATATGCACAAAACTTAATATGGTACGTGGCAGATTTTTCCATATTGTTCTATAACCTGTTTCATAACCCAGTATGCGTATCTGACTATTAAATCATATAATTATGTTGCCTGAAAGCGACAAACAATAACAACATATGTCAATGATTGCAATTCTAATCAACTCTGTCTCTTTTGCTTTTGGTACATTGAAGGAGTATTGTAATTACTGCAGTCTGGAGGTTTTAGCTTGCTGGCGAAAGACGAGGGTCACTAGCGGGAACCACGTGCGTCATAAAAATGTTTCTGCTGAAAGTCAAAGTCTCGTCCAGGAAAATGCAGTGAAGAGCAGTCTACGAACCAAATACAGCAGGAGCGACTAGGCAGGGCAGCCAGCCCACCATGAAGCTTCATTGTACGTGAAGAAAAAAGAAACCCCTTTTAGCAAAGATAAATGTCTGAAGGACAGAAGGAAACGGGACAGGAGAAAACACAACGCTGCTAGTGCGGCACCATCCATTAGGCCTGAAGGAGGCCAGCTAGAATGTTTGTTAAGAATTTAGTAAGATGATCTCCGATTGGCTCATAATGATTATTTCGGTAGCGAGAGTGTGTACATAAAAGCCTTGTTACTGCCTGTAACTAGAAATCTGGTGTGTAGTGTGGGTGATGATATGCCTTCTACCCCAGTCCAAGGGAGAAACATACTTCACTGGTTAACCGCCGGCCGGTGTGGCCGTGCGGTTCTAGACGCTTGTTTGGAACCGCGTGACCGCTACGGTCGCAGGTTCGAATCCTGCCTCGGGCATGGATGTGTGTGATGTCCTTAGGTTAGTTAGGTTTGAGTAGTTCTAAGTTCTAGGGGACTGTTGACCACAGATGTTAAGTCTCATAGTGCTCACAGCCATTTGAGCCATTTCACCGGTTAACCACAGAAAAATGTGTCAGAGTGGTGAATTTGTTAGGCTGTTTATTAAATTATCATCGGCAGAAACTCACAAGGACTCTTGAAATCAGCCATCGAAATCCCGATGCTATCAAAACTAGCTAAGTTTTGTACAAAAAAGCAAGAAATCTCTGCTGTTGCGGACATCATAGAGTAAATTTCCACAGGGCTTAATGCACTTCGGTCCATCTTAGAGCTGTAGAGTGAGATGTCTCCAACTTAGAACAGAACTCAAATGCTGGAGCTGAATTGAGAATTCTCAGCCACTGCTGCAGTCATCTTCGGCCCTCGTGCATCTGTAGTGTGCTAAGTATGGGCTACGTTTGCATTCAACGAGATGATGCGAATGAGAAATCATTTGTCTCGCATCAGGGCTTCGTTGTGTTGATCTAATTTTCACAGCCAGCTAGCTACACCCACTATGTACTTAGCTGAGGATACTGATGTTTGTTCCTGCTTTTCTGGGACCTTTCTTTAACTCATTAACTCATTCTGAAAATTTTTGCCATACCAATAACACAATTTTATACATTTTCTGGCGCATATCCGTCTACATGTCATACCCGTTTACAATCCTTTGTTCACTTCATAACTCAATAATTTGTTTGAAAATCCATTATCCATTGTAAGACATTGTTTTCTTTTAAGTTGTACGATCTTATTAAGAGTTATCTATCACAGTGTGTCACCGAGATAGATTCCGTAGCATCTAAGGCTTATGCTAAATTGCTCAACTGATACCCCATTTACGAATATGGTGACCTTGCCAGGATAAATCTTCGAAAACCCGCGATCATCTGATTTACCCAGTCACATTTGCAGGTCAACAGATAGGAATTTGTCGACTCTGGGCCAGGATTTTTCTGATCCCTGGCTGTCCACTTATTTACACAGTCACTTTTATAAGAGTTGTACCTTATACGTCCTCTACGGCGGATCTTTATTGATAAGAACATGTGCAGTTAACGTAAACAGAGGTGCTTATGTATTTTATTATGTACTATGGTTTTTATTACCTAACAATCATCTATGAGCGCTACATATATGGACATGGCCACGTGCACAAGGTGCCTTCTGATTTTGAGCGTCTTATTTATGACAAACCTTTGTATAATGGCTACGTTCTAGCCACTAACATGATATCTTGGAGAGGGGTTCCAACTGGAAATGAACACGTTTTATAACAAAAATTTTCGGAGACCTAAAGATGACAGCAAAGTCTGTCGAAACCGGTTTTTGTAAATAAAGAAATATTCATATGATCTTGGCTTTACTGAGTAAGACACATGGCTCTTTCTGATTTCTGCGCATGAGAAAATTTAATCAAGTTCGAAGTTGAGTCGTTTTTTCACGAGAATGTGAGAATGTGACGAACTCGCAGGCAACGCAAGTCTCAGCAGCTGCTGAAAACGACGTAGTGACACTACGTGTTACAGATAATGCACCAATTCCTCCGCCGCCGCAACCACCTTTTGATCACCAATCCTTGCCTATAGAAATGTCGTTGTAAAATCGGAACAGTTCGACAGACACCACAAAAGTTCAGGAGAGCAGTACAAAAAGAGGGAAGAGCGTTTCAAAAAGACAGACGAAAATTTCGCAGCACTAACGCTGAACAGTATATCTGGATGTGGTGCGGTACTCATGTTTTCTCGCTTTATTGGGTTATCCCTGGTAATGTAATTAGGGAAGCTGTTATCCATGGGTCCGCAGCTCGTGGTCGTGCGGTAGCGTTCTCGCTTCCCGCGCTTGGGTTCCCGGGTTCGATTCCCGGCGGGGTCGGGGATTTTCTCTGCCCCGTGATGGCTGGGTGTTGTGTGATGTCCTTAGGTTAGCTAGGTTAAAGTAGTTCTAAGTTCTAGGGGATTGATGACCATAGATGTTAAGTCCCATAGTCCTCAGAACCATTTGAACCATTTTTTTGTTATCCATGGGGTGGCAGTGTGCTTTTAAGCTTCATGGTCTTATGGGTACTTACCTATTACTGTCAGCCACTAAAGATAGATTCTGTAGGATTTCAGGGATCTGCTAAATTGCTTAAACGACCCCTCACAAGTGCAACTGTCATAATGCGAAATACGTCAGTCAAACTCAAAAAATGGCTCTGAGCGCTATGGGACTTAACTTCTAAGCTCATCAGTCCCCTATAACTTAGAACTACTTAAACCTAACCAACCTAAGGACATCACACACATCCATGCCCGAGGCAGGATTTGAACCTGCGACCGTAGCGGTCACACGATTCCAAACTGTAGCGCCTAGAACCGCACGGCCACCCCGGCCGGCCTCAGTCAAACTGGTGTGCCCTTTGAGTCGAGGTATAACGAATACAGAGACGCTTTTACGTTTACGCTGTTACGTAGCGATGCACATCCAGGAAACTGTCCATGCTCTGTTGGGTACTGTAAAAGATTACACTATTTTGCAGTTACCGGATAAGGGTAGGAAACTGCATTTTCCGGAACAGTTAAGGATTACAATACATAGCAGAAAAAAATGAGAATAAATTAAATGAACAAATTATAGGACACGCGAATAAACTTTTTTTAAAAATTCTGTGGATCTGTTATAATGTACGTCTGTGGTTAGATGCTTTAATTATGATAACAGTGTTGACATTCAGTGGTGACTCGTATCTCCGTGGGGGTGTGCAATACCTTTGATCATTAGTGAGAGTGTCTTTGTTTTCCTCACTATGCATACGAAGTAGTATGTGTGTGTGTGTGTGTGTGTGTGTGTGTGTGTGTGTGTGTGTGTGTGTGTGTGTGTGTTTATGTGTGTGTGTGTGTTCGTCTGTCTTTCATGGACGATGTGGGCGGGGCACGCAACAGCTATCTCTGTGACACTGACTATATTCGCACACTGCATACACCGATTTATTTTATTTCACCAGTTGGACAATTGATATTAAATCAGGTTTTAAGAAGACGTAGTTACAAACTAAGTAATCACGAATTTTTAATGTTTTTATGGCACTAATAAGATTCGTGTGAAGTAATTAAGATGATATTCTCTTTCTCCTTCGGAACGCATCAGTTCTAGTGCTTTTTCACTGTGAAATGTGTTTGAATCTACATTTCAACGTTGTGTTAACCATTCGCCTTTAAACAAAATACAATTTCAGACCGACCGATGATTCTGAGAAGTGTAGTACTTGTTGTATCTACCTCTGAATCGAGCGACGATCCCAGTGGGGGTGTTTCCACGTGGCAACAGCAGGGGACAGGATACTCACCCGCCGACCAGAGACCGGCCCGCGGCCAGCGAGGCACGCCGGCCAGTCTGGTGCATGCGGCGTCACTTGTCACCTACCTGACAACTACTTGCAAGTATGCCGTGCGCTCACAAATGTACATAAGTAGAACCGCAAATCAACGACTTTCGCGGATATACAAACCAATCTCTCAGCTCGCTAAATCTTCTGGATCTAGAGGTTTGTTTGCAGATTCAGTGGTTATTCCTTAGTGGTGGTGGTGGTGGTGGTGGTGGTGGTGGCGGTGGTTAGTGTTTAACGTCCCGTCGACAACGAGGTCATTAGAGACATTAGAGACGGAGCGCAAGCTCGGGTTAGGGAAGGATTGGGAAGGAAATCGGCCGTGCCCTTTCAAAGGAACCATCCCGGCATTTGCCTGAAACGATTTAGGGAAATGACGGAAAACGTAAATCAGGATGGCCGGAGACGGGACTGAACCGTCGTCCTCCCGAATGCGAGTCCAGTGTGCTAACCACTGCGCCACCTCGCTCGGGGTTCCTTAGTCATACACTCCTGGAAATGGAAAAAAGAACACATTGACACCGGTGTGTCAGACCCACCATACTTGCTCCGGACACTGCGAGAGGGCTGTACAAGCAATGATCACACGCACGGCACAGCGGACACACCAGGAACTGCGGTGTTGGCCGTCGAATGGCGCTAGCTGCGCAGCATTTGTGCACCGCCGCCGTCAGTGTCAGCCAGTTTGCCGTGGCATACGGAGCTCCATCGCAGTCTTTAACACTGGTAGCATGCCGCGACAGCGTGGACGTGAACCGTATGTGCAGTTGACGGACTTTGAGCGAGGGCGTATAGTGGGCATGCGGGAAGCCGGGTGGACGTACCGCCGAATTGCTCAACACGTGGGGCGTGAGGTCTCCACAGTACATCGATGTTGTCGCCAGTGGTCGGCGGAAGGTGCACGTGCCCGTCGACCTGGGACCGGACCGCAGCGACTCACGGATGCACGCCAAGACCGTAGGATCCTACGCAGTGCCGTAGGGGACCGCACCGCCACTTCCCAGCAAATTAGGGACACTGTTGCTCCTGGGGTATCGGCAAGGACCATTCGCAACCGTCTCCATGAAGCTGGGCTACGGTCCCGCACACCGTTAGGCGGTCTTCCGCTCACGCCCCAACATCGTGCAGCCCGCCTCCAGTGGTGTCGCTACAGGCGTGAATGGAGGGACGAATGGAGACGTGTCGTCTTCAGCGATGAGAGTCGCTTCTGCCTGGGTGCCAATGATGGTCGTATGCATGTTTGGCGCCGTGCAGGTGAGCGCCACAATCAGGACTGCATACGACCGAGGCACACAGTGCCAACACCCGGCATCATGGTGTGGGGAGCGATCTCCTACACTGGCCGTACACCACTGGTGATCGTCGAGGGGACACTGATAAGTGCACGGTACATCCAAACCGTCATCGAACCCATCGTTCTACCATTCCTAGACCGGCAAGGGAACTTGCTGTTCCAACAGGACAATGCACGTCCGCATGTATCCCGTGCCACCCAACGTGCTCTAGAAGGTGTAAGTCAACTACCCTAGCCAGCAAGATCTCCGGATCTGTCCCCCATTGAGCATGTTTGGGACTGGATGAAGCGTCGTCTCACGCGGTCTGCACGTCCAGCACGAACGCTGGTCCAACTGAGGCGCCAGGTGGAAATGGCATGGCAAGCCGTGCCACAGGACTACATCCAGCATCTCTACGATCGTCTCCATGGGAGAATAGCAGCCTGCATTGCTGCGAAAGGTGGATATATACTGTACTAGTGCCGAAATTGTACATGCTCTGTTGCCCGTGTCTATGTGCCTGTGGTTCTGTCAGTGTGATCATGTGATGTATCTGACCCCAGGAATGTGTCAATAAAGTTTCCCCTTCATGGGACAATGAATTCACGGTGTTCTTATTTCAATTTCCAGGAGTGTATGTTGGATTGAAAGGAGAACTCTTCTTCCGAAACTGAAAAGTTTATGACACAAACATAAAATATGGTATTCTCATAAGGCTGATATCGAATTATTGCACACAGTATTTGGCAGTTGGACCCACTAGACTACGGACTGGTGTACCATACATAGTGCCTCTGCCTATAGCTGCCAAACACTGTCCTCCTTCAAATGACGCAGCTTCTGATTAACTAACGGCTCCTTAACGACCTTTTTTTATCAAATTAGCCGTGCGTCAGAATGACTACTTTACAATTAATTCAATTCGTACTTCACATTTCGCTTATTTCAAATGAAGGCTATCGTCCACTGCAACAAAATGAAAACGCGAGGGCTTCGCTGAATGCCGGCTCTATATGCATTCAAGTCATGTTATAACGCAAAGACTGAGACAGGTTGCCGTGGGGATGGAAGTGTTAAAGACAGAAAAAGCTAAATGTACCAAAATCAAATTTAAACGATGTAAACATGTTATATCAAACGATAGCATTTGTTCTGGCCAATATAGATTTTGTCTACCAAACATCTTTACTGGTACACATGAATAGGCGTATCAGATGTGATCGGTACAAACAAAACATTCAGTTGCTAAAGACATTTTTTCTTATTTATGTAATAAACTATAAAGAATAAAAACTTCTGGAAACCTTTACAGATGGGGCGAGGATGACATAAGAATATCATGTTTAGCCTTTGCTGAAGACTTAGCCTTACTAGCGGATGATGAGATAACAGGAATCGAACCAGTTGAAACCCTTAAAGAATGTGCGGAGAAAGTAAGTCTGCAAATATCTTTCCTAAAGTCTGAGCTCATCGTCACGAAAACTGACACCCAAAACTTGACAAAGTACGGTCATATCAAAGAGGCCCATATTTTAAATACTTACGTAAAGTGCTTGAACCTATGGGGCGATAGAAAACAGCATAAAACATTCGCCTCCAAAAACTAAAGAGAGCCTATGGAAGAACCTACAAGGTGTACAATAAGAAATGCTTGTCCAAAAACACTAGAATTAAGCACTACAATAATGTAGGAAAACTTGAAGTCCTGTATGCCAGTGAAACCCTGACAGCCCACATAAAAGTTGACCCACAAAACTTATTAAAGGAAGAAGGTAAAATCATCTGAAAGATACTAGGGCAAAAGAAAACAGAAGACCGCTATACACTACAATCTCGTCAGACATCTGAGAATTGTCCAACCTTGCAGCAGACATTAGAAAAAGGTGACTAAAATTTTATGGGCACGTCTCTAGGCTTCCCAAAACAAGACTTACACACAAAACTCTTAAATACATAGAAAGACTTAAAGCTATACCTTGGATACAAGAGGTCAAAAAGGATCTACAAAAAGCTGAGATAAATTATTCAGGTATTTTGGACACAAAGGTATTTAAGCAGAAAGTTGCATCATGGGAAGTTAGGTTAGAGAAGCAAGCTCCGAAGAAAGCAGGAACAAAATGGACAGAGGAAAGGAAGAGAGCCCATCAGAAGAAATGGGAGCAGTATGAATAAAAAGGTAAAAGAAACAAGAAGCTTTGCGTTATCAAACAGGGCCTAATTGCACATAATAATAATAATAATAATAATAATAATCTATAATTGACATTAATTAGTATGTTGTATGGAGTACAAAGCTATATGTATATTGACCACCTGCTTTAATTGAGACAGTTTTGTTACTTCGAATGCTGTTATTAAGAAATATCTCAAAATTAAGGAATGTAGCTTACTTCGTATCTATCTTGGTGATTTTAGTTCTTGGAAGCTATCCTCCACAAAACCTATTAACTCACTGCGAATAGGAGTCGGTTCTTGCTGCCAATAAATGTGAGCAACGTTCACCATGATTTCTAAAACAGAAATCAAAATGAAAATTCACTCATTCGATGGCAACTGATAGAACACATACGTGTATTATATAACACACACGTGTTATAATGTGAACGTTTTAGTTCAAGCTTTGCAGTTGCTCTTACAAATACCAAATGGAGCTATAGTCCACTGCTATTAGTAACATTCCCTCACACCTACACACATACACCCCCCCCCCCACACACGCACACACACACACACACACACACACACACACACACACACATACGGGCGCGGGCACACTGAAGATCAACAATACCAACAAACTGCAGGGACAGATACCTGACTGAATGAAATTTTCACTCTGCAGTGGAGTGTGCGCTTATATGAAACTTCCTGGCAGATTAAAACTGTGTACCGAACCGACATTCGAATTCGGGACCTTTGCCTTTTACGGGCAAGTGCTCCCTTAGCGGAAGGGGTTCTGTGAAGTCTGGAAGGCAGAAGACAAGACAGAACTGAAGCTGTGCTGACGGGTCGTGAGTCGTGGTTGGTAGAGCACTTGCCCGCTAATGGCAAAAGACCCGGGTTTGAGTCTCGGTCCGGCACATAGTTTTAATCTGCCTGGAAATTTCAGATACTTGACTGGAAATGGAGGAAAAAAGGTCCTCTGAATATGCGTCAGGAAATAGACGGTGTGCGCGCAGCGACAACATATCATCCCAAAACACAATACAGACTTGCATCGCATCCACGTCACAATAGATATCCAAAGTGGTCTACATGGTTTGCAATGCACGCGTTTACGTGTCGCATCATGGACTGCCGCACTCTTTCGCACGTTCTGGCCTCTCTCCGAATAGTATCACAGGCATCGTGAAGACGCTGTTGAAGGATCTGCACATAAGGAACCGGTCTAGCATATACAATGCTTTTCAGATAGCCCCGGAGGTGAAAAGTTAGAGGATTTAAGTTCAGTAACCTAGCAGGCCATGTTACAAGAACTCCGCGTCCTATTCAACGTCCGGGGACGATGTTGAGGTGTCGTCGATCTTTAATGCGGAAGTTGGGTGGTACTCCGTCATGCAGAAACCACATAGCCTGTCGTATTGCCAAAGGCACATTATCAAGCAGCCCATGCACAGTAGTCGCTGGAAGTCTGGTAGGTTCGTCTGTCGAGGTGTTATGGAGTAATAACCGGTCCAAGTATGTGGTCACAGCAAATCCCTCCCCACACTCTGATGCTGAACCGATACTCAGAGACGCTTCAGCCACTCCTGAGGATTGTCTGTAGGCCAAGATGACGATTATGTGGACCGATGATGCCAATTCTGGAGAGGGACACTTTGCCAGTAAACAGCTATCCCATAATTGTAATGCAAATTCCAACGACAAAATCCTTCCTGTAGAGGGAGATCCACTGTTGTTAATCCTTGTTGCTGCTGCTAGCGATAGTAGTAGTTGTCATGCAGCTTACATATAATCATACATTGGCATACACCATGTTGGCGGGCCACTTTCGTGGAGCTTAAACTTGTGCTAGTCCCAATATCCTATAGAACCCAGTCTTCCAAAGCAGGTGTACGCACAGTATACCCAGAAACGGCTCGAAACGTTGTGTTATGTGGTTGATCTCTGTAAGGGTACTTGTTTTGGTATAGGCGTGCTGCCTCTTTACCGTTTCCATTAGCTTGGCTTGTTTCCGACATGAAGGCCGGATCATGTCTGCTGCTTACAGTATGCTACATCAATCGCACAGCCTGTAACACACAAGGAACACAATGCACGTGGCCAGTGGAACTGTTACTCGTCAGCGCCAACTACCGAGGCAACGATGGATTTCCGGACACGTGTTCATACATCTTTTTTCTTTATCTTCAGTCAGGAATCCGTACCTGCCGTTTGTCGGTTTTATTAATGTTCATCCCGTATATAAAGAGTGTTCCACAATGCATGCTAGAGGGTTCTAGAGGTTGCAGAGGGACTTTGTGGATGAAGTTTTACGTAGGAACGTCATCCAACGACACTACAGAGCGTCAACGTTATAGGCGGCGGCGCCTGCAAATGTATGTATATACAAGCTAGTTCTGTGATGATGTTGCAGATTTTCAAGGATAATGGAAAAGGATAGGTGAATCATTTTGAAGTCCCTGTAGTGGAAACGAAGGAGGCGTAAGTTGTAAATGAAAACCGTTGTCATACCTCTAACAGTGGGACACGTGTACCGGTACTGTTGTTACTAAGAAGATAGGGTATGAAACTTTAAGAGGTGGTAGTATGGACCAAAACAAGGAAAAAGGTCCATTAAACATGGGATCTAAAAGGCGTACCTTAAAATCTGCGAGCACTTAAGTCAACTGACAGGTATACCTGCTTAAAGGAAATCCCTCTAACTAATGGCTCTCCTACGGAGGATGTAATGTTTTCAAGTAGAGAAGGAATTAGCATATTTCATCAAAATATAAGAGGTATTAGAATAAAGTTAGTGAACTGCTTATAGATGTTGACTCTGAAACTATTGGTATATCAGATCACCACTTAAATAATTTGACAATTCATAGGCTTCCATTACCAGGATACAGATTAGCTGGCTGTTTTTCAAGGAGTTCCTTGCGAAGTGCGGCAGTGGCTATGTACGTAAGAAACGGTATTGCATTTGAGTCCATAGACCTATCACGGCACTGCAGTGAACAGATATTTGGATGTTGGGCAGCTGAATTTAGTGAAACTTAATTTCTAATTGTTATTGTGTATAGGTCCCATAACTCTGACTTCATAGCATTTCTGTTCAAGCTAGAGAGGGCTCTTGATTAACTTTGTAGGAAGTACCAGAAAATATTTATCGCTGGTGACTTCAGTATAAATTTTGTGTATGATGGTGCAAGAAAGAGGATGATGGTAGATCTCCTAAATTCATATCACGTGATGCAGACTGGTTTTTTGTTTTTTGTTTTTTTTCAACCAGGGTGCAGGGGACAGTAGCACAACCATAGACAATATTTTCATTCATGCTTCATTACTAGATGAACATTCAGTTAGTAAAAGCATGAATGGCCTTTCAGACCATGATGCACAAATTTTAACACTAAACGGCTTTTGTACTCAAACAAATGTCACATGTAATTACCATCTATCTAGGGAAGTTAATCCAACAGCAACAGAGACTTTTTTCATCCTTGTCAAGGACCTAGAGTGGCAGGATGCTTATAGTGCGGATAACATAGATGATAAATATAATGCTTTCCTTAACACATTTGTCATGCTCTTTGAGAGTTGTTCTTCATTAGAACGTTCTAAACGGGGTACTAGCAGTAATATTGTAGCGTTGCTCTTGATGGACGAAAAGAAAAAGAATCGTTATTTTATATTATTTTTTTGAGAAATGTCGAAAAAGTGAATATTTTGGTGGGCCACTTGGCAACAGAATCAGGGATTGATTACACTATTATAATAACATACGTTGAGCATTAAATACCTGAATAAGAGCAGCATATTGATATATATATTTGAGATCGTTCGGAAGAAACATTATCATTTCTGTTCATTTTTATAGTCGCGATGTAGTCATACCCGGAACAACACTAAGGGACCAGAACATTAATAGATTTTAAAAGAAATGCAACACTACACAATAAAAAAAATTGGCTCAGAAATAATAGGAAAACGATAATGTTCCTTCTGCCTCATGCTGCGTTCGGCCCATCAGCATGATCGTAATTTCTGGTGATGAACTAACACAAAATAATTATTATTCAAGTAAATGAGGAGATGGAAATCATCAAGGTTAATTTACTAAAATAAGCACACTTATCCGTAACACACCTTTTTTTTAATGCTACGTACCTTTTCATATTAAATTACAGTAGATGACCATTGTGGTTAAATACTTTATACATAACAGTCAAAATGTCCTCTTGATGCTGTCTGTTCGTAATCAGTTACAAGGAACTACATGTTTTCTGATTGAAAAAAAAATATGTTTAGCATATTCACTCAATATTTTCAAATAGAATATAAAATACAGTTGCGGAACGCAGCAAGTCCGCGTCCGCCTTTCATAGAATACAAACAGTAAAAGGTGAGGCGCCAAAAGCCTCATTTGTCTTGAAACAACAGAATTCTTTTTTATACCATTAATCGATACATGTACATAGAGATTTACAGGCACCGCGCAAGAACGGCAAAGATAAAGAATAATAGACTCTGTCGCTGCCATGCGATGGTTCATTTCTTTTACTTTACAATTGTTCGATAACTTTAGGCCATCAGGCATTTACTATTGAGCGTATATTAATGTTTGTGAGGCGAAAATTACTAATATTACAATAGGCACCCTGGGTGGCTGACTAGTGGGATAAGAATATCAAGTGGAACAAAGCGAGAATTATATCAAAATGTTAGAAGTAGTCACAATCAAGCTGCAGTAGCCCATTGCAAACAGTATTGTAAGGTGCTTAAAAATGTTATTAGGAAGGTAAAACAGTATATGGTATGCAAATACAATACCCAGTTCTCAGGATAAAATTAAAACGATATGGTCAGTTGTGAAGGAAGTGTCTGGTCAGCAGCACAAGGTCGAGGGTGTAAAGTCAGTTCGCAGTAAAAATATTTCTGTTTCTGATAAATCAGATATATGTATAGTAATTAACAATTATTTTCTGAGCATTGCTGGTGAATTAAATAAAAATTTTGCTTCTACAGGGAATCATATAACTCTCTTCGCAAGCGCCTTTTCGAGATTGATGTTTGAAATACTCCTCTGCGATATAGACAAGCGGGAGATTGAGTCAATAATTAAATCGCTGAGGACTAAGGACTCACATGGTTATGATGGAGTGCCTAGCAGCATATTAAAGTACTGTGCTACACATGTTAGCCCTGTATTTAGCCATATTTGTAATTTTTCCTTAAGGAATGGTCAGTGACCTGAACGATTAAAGTACTCAATAGTAAAGCCGTTTTATAAAAAGGGAAAAAGGGGTAATGTAGGAAGTTTTAGACCTATTTCTTTGTCGTCACTGTTTGCTAAAGTTATTGAAATGGCTGTGTATGCAAGGATAATTGATCATTTTATATCACACGATTTGCTATCAAATATACAGTTCGGCTTTAGAAGTCGCATAACAGCTGAAAATGGTTTATTTTCTTTTCTCTGTGATGTACTGGATGGGTTAAGCAAAAGGTTTCTTACGCTAGGCATATTTTTTGATTTAACTAAGGCATTTTATTGTGTTGATCACAAAATATTGCTCCAGAAGTTGGACCATTAAGGAATATGGGAAGTAGCTCGCAATTGGTTCACCTCTTACTTTAGCAACAGACAGCAAAAGCTCATTATTCGCAAAGTTGAGAATGGATGTGATTTGGGGTCTGAGTGGGGTATGGTCAAATGGGGGAGGGGTTCCCCAGGGATCATTGTTGGGGCCACTCCCGTTCCTTATTTGTATAAATGATATGCCCTCGAGTATTAGGGGTATCACCAAAATATTTCTGTTTGCTGATGACACTAGCTTGGCAGTAAAGGATGTTGTGTGCAACATTGGCTCGGTTTCAAATAGTGCAGTTCATCACCTAAGTTCATGGCTTGTAGAACATAAACCAACCCTAAATCACGGTAAGTCTCAGTTTTTGCAGTTTCTAACACACAGTTCAACAAAACCTGACGTGTTAATTTCACAGAATAGGCATATGATTAGTGAAAGTGAACAGTTCAAATTTTAGGTGTGAAGTAAAATGTCGTGGAAAGCCACGTTCAGGATCTTGTTCAAAGACTTAATGCTACCATTTTTACTTTGCTTATTTTCATTCGCTTATGTCATATGGTATTATATTCTTGGGTAACTCTTCCCATTCTAAAAGGATATTTTTTGCTCAGGCACGAGCGGTTCGTGTAATAAGTGATGTAAGTCCACGAACCTCTTGCCGACCCCTGTTCACGAGTCTGGGTATTTTGAGATTGGTCTCACAATATATCTATTCCTTACTGTCATTTCTTGTTAACAATATTAGCTTATTCGTAAAAATAAGCAGCTGTCACTCAGTTAATACCCGGCAGAAATCAAACCTGTATTTGGATCAGATTTCCTTAACTCTTGTACAGAAAGGTGTGCAGTATACTGCTGCATCCATTTTCAATAAGCTACCACTCGAATTCCAAAATCTTAGCAGTAATCCACACGCTTTCAAATCGAAACTGAAGAGTTTCCTCATGGGTCACTCCTTCTATTCTGTCGAGGAGTTCCCTGAAAAAGTAAGCTGATTCTTGTTTTGTCAATTACGTTTACTCAAACACATGGATTGACTTTTTTCGGGTTCATAAACATTTTATTCTTATCTGTAATTACTTTTATGTTGTAATTTCCTGTATTGACACGTTCCATGACCTTGCATATTTGTTCCTCAATATGGTCTTACGGATCTTGACGTGTAAATAAAAATAATAATAAAAATTAGAGGGGATTTGTTTCACACTATCGAAGACGAATAAGTGCTTATAGCTCCTCAGGCATGCTGTTTAGAGCCATGTATACTACACATTTTTTCTTGTCTTGGTCCATACTACCGCCTCTGAAAGTTACATACAATACAGTCTTATTGACAACAGTACTGGTACAAGCATTTCACTGTCAGAGGTATCAGAACGGTTTCCACTTATAACTTTCGATTCATTCATTTCCGGCACAGGTACTCTTACTTCAAATTGATACATTTGTTCTTCTCCATCACTCTTGAAAGTCTGTAACATCATCACGTAATCGCCCTGTATGCACATACATTTACAGTCGCCGGCCCCTATAACTTCGATGCTCAGTAGCGCCATTGGATGACTTTTCCGGACATGGGTTCCTAAGTAAAATTTTATCTCCTAAGTCGCCTCTACAACCTCTGGAAGGATGTAACATGAATTACGAAACACCCTATATATGTATTCTTATATGATTTTCCGTTGTTGCCAACATTATTGTTTTCAACTTTCTTTGTTCTAATACACCGTCTTGCTTACTTAGAGTGTATACGAAATGTGTATGACGTAAATACGACAGCAAAGCAGGCTGTGACCACTGAATGAGTAGTCATTTATATTTCTGTTCATCTTTGGAATCTAAGACTTATACTACCTGCGCGTTCCCATTGTACAACTGACAGGCGCTGGAGTAGCCGGGTCAAGCACGAACAGTGCTAGAGAAAAGAAGCTAAGAAAAAAAGCTTCCGGTGGCACAGTTACGTTGTGTCAAGGGTAACAGTGAGAGAATAAGCAGTGTACCTCGTCATGTAACCATGGGGCAATTTCCTGTGGATAGAGTACCACAAGTTACATCAAGGATGATTTATAATATGACGTGAATGAGATAAATTTTGTCTGCAGCGTCACCTACGTAGGGAAACTGGTAGGCCCGTTAGCAAATGTAAAGAAGAGCTCTGTGATTGAAGGGGAGCAACAACTCAACGATAGAAAAACTCCATCGCTATGTGATTGAAGGGGAGCAACAAGTCAACGATATAAAAACTCCACCGCTATGTGTATGCTTTATAAAATGTCAGGAGGCTCAAGTGCTTTCCTGTTATCACCGAGACTGTCTTTCGCTTTGCTACTCGCCATTTCCAGGATCGTACTTCCTTTCATCACTGTCACCCTGACTGCCCCCCCTGTCACCGTTTACCATCTCCGTCTCCTGATCTTTCTTTCGTGGGTCATTTGCCTCTCTCGAGTCGCTTTCTCTCTCTCCGCTAGCCAATGAGCTTCCTACCTCAACCAACATCCATCTTCTTTGCACTCATAATACCACGTAAACCTACACCCCCAAACTTTATCACATTTATTCTTCCCAAGTTTATCAATTATGCCACCACCAGCATGACATTTCAGCCTGTACGTCCCCTTTTGCACTCCATCATCTTATCAAGAACATCGAATTTTTTGTACATTTTCTTTGCAGCTCCCACTAAGCCAACATGCGCCACAATTCCAGTTCCACCTCCAACACCACTTCAAATTCAGCAGGCAACAATATCAACAGTAACAGTACCACAAGTTTTATCGTCGCCATACTAATCTGATCTAAAGCTGCTATAGTGCCAACAGGCTGCTCTGCGTCTCCATCATTAAATTATCTACATGATGACACTCAACGCAAGAAATCCACTGTTGATAAATCGCATCCCACTGAGCAATAAAGTCCCTCTAAAATCTTACCATAATGAAATCCCCACAGCACAGTACTGGCATTCTAATCAGCTCAGAAATGTAAACCTTACAGTACAAAGCACATAACCAATACCTATTCTCTGCCAGAGAAACAACCACTCCGCAAACTTCACGCGGTGTTTTCAGGAGAATAAAATTGTGCTCTTAACAGACAGGTACAGTCAAGTCTTGCCAATTATAATATAAACATAATCTTGCTATGGTACCGCGTCATGCCGTTATTCTTTAGGATTCAGTCCAAAGATTTGTTCGATGCGCCTCTCCATGCTACTCTATCTTTTACCACCCTCTTCATCACCCAATAACTACTGCAACCTAAATCCGTTTGAGCCTGCTTACTGTATTCTACTATTTGTCCCACTATCCACGTTTTACCCCGAACACTTCACGCCAACACTAAATTAATGATCCTCTGATATTCCAGAGCGTGAAATGATAATTAAATAGACACCCTAGCTGCAAGCAGGCGTTGATACACTTCATTGGGGACATGTTGAAAATGTGTGCCCCGACCGGGACTCGAACCCGGGATCTCCTGCTTATATGGCAGACGCTCTATCCATCTGAGCCACCGCGGGCACAGAGGATAGTGCGTCTGCAGGGACATATCCCTTGCACGCTCCCCGTGAGATCCACATTCCCAACATGTCCACAACACTACAGTCGTAGTGCGCCTAATAGATGTTTGCCCATCATACTCATTACTCGTGGCAGATTAATCTACCAAGTCCCGTACGAGTTCGGGCATAGCGTGTGCGTTCGCACAAGAAGGTCAAAGGCCGGGAACCCATATTTTTAACTATATATGACGGTAGTATCTGTTCCCGAAAGAACAGTTACCGTGGATGACCATGCAGCTTTGGTAGAAATGAAATGATAATTAAATAGACACCCTAGCTGCAAGCAGGCGTTGATACACTTCATTGGGGACATGTTGAAAACATGTGTCATGTCAACCGATCCCTTCTTTTAAGCAAGCTGTGCTCCAAGTTTATTGTCTCCTCAATTCGATTCAGTAACTCGTTAGTTTCGCTATCTACCCACCTAATCTTCAGCATTCTTCTGCAGCACCTCATTTCAAAAGCTTTTATTCTCTTCTTGTGTGAACTGCTTCTCATTCACCATTCGCAACCGTACAACACTACACTCCAGTCATATACCTTCAGAAAAATCTCCCTAACATTTAAATTTATATGTGATATTAACAAATTTCTCTTCTTCAGAAACACTTTTCTTGTCGTCATTGCCAGTGTACATCTTATTACTCTCTGCTTCGACCATCATAGTTACTTTTCTGTGCAAATAGCAAAATTAATCTAATACTTTTAGTGTCTTATTTCCATATCTAAGTTACATACCATCACCTAATTGAATTCGGCTACATTCCATTATCCTTGTTTTGCTTTTGGTGATATTCGTTTTATATCCTAGTTTGAACACAACGTCCATTCCATTCAACTGCCCTTCCAGCTCCTTTGGTGTGCCTGACAGGATTACTATGTCATCGGCAAACCCCAAAATTTTTCTTTCTGTCCCCTGAACTTTAATTCCTTCTCAAAACTTTTTCTTGGTTTCCTTTGCTGTTTGTTAAATGTACAGATTGAATAACACAGGGTGTAGTGTCTACTCAAGTACTCCTTCCATTTCGTGCCATTCGACCCATAATTCTGGTGTCTGATATTTGTAAAAATTGTAAATAATCTGTCGCTGTCTTTATTCAAACCTGCCACATTCAGAATTTCTTTATACTGTAAAATAACTAGATCGGCGTCTTGCTACGATTTCAGTGACCTTCCCCTGTTTCTACTTACATAATATTTTGTCGAGAGCCCATTTATATTTCGTCAGGAATCGTAAAATCCCTTTCTTTGTTCTATCCGAACTTAATCAGATATTTCTTAAACAACTGATTCTATTTTCTGAACTTAAAATGACAAGTGTCTTCTTAAATCTATGTCGTACGAAGATTCCGTGAAAACAGATTTCTCAGTTTCTACGTCAACTACGTACCCATTAACAACTTTCGGTCCCCATTTAACTGTACTCTCTCTCTCTCTCTCTCTCTCTCTCTCGATCCCCTACGTCCCACACAACCTCAGCTCTCACCAACCCTCATAGCTGTGATCAAGGAGTTAGACCCTTAGTTCACAGCTGAAAAACCCAACTCCAATCCGAAATCCCAGATCCGAAAAGCCCTCCACATCCATAATTTTGCTGTCTTCCATTACTCTGATCGCTTGGTTACCCATAGCATCCTCGGTTACCATGGTAGATATCACGTAGAGGTATTCGCGTGTTAGTATCCTAATACTAGGGATTAGTATACAGGGTGGTCCATTGATAGTGGCCGAGCCAAATATCTCATGAAATAAGCATCAAACGAAAAAACTACAACGAACGAAACTCGTCTAGCTTCAACGGGGAAACCAGATGGCGCTATGGTTAGCCCGCTAGATGGCGCTGCCGTAGGTCTAACGGATATCAACGGCAATTTTTTAAATAGGAACCCCTATTTTTTATTACATGTTCGTGTAGTACATAAAGAAATGTGAATGTTTAGTCACACGACATTCACGGTTAGTATGTAGTTTCCAAGAAAATTATTTATTACTGTGGTCACCTAATTTAACAAAGCTAAATTCTCCCTACCTTAATCCCATTGCACGTGAAGCACCTCATAAAACAACGTTTCAATCAGTAATCTCCGCCCGAATATCATACCTGGAATCCATTCCACACTACCAGTTACTACTAGTGTAGACAAAAGCCCTAGAAAAAAATGAAATTACTGCCGCTATCTGCATCATCGATACACCACTTACATGGCCTGCTCCCGCTGTTAAGGACACAGTCCGTCTTCTGCAAAAGTGACGTCAGAACCTGTAACCAATCAGTTATCCAGAGGCCGCCGCCCGTCTTATCATCATTCCCACTTTCTTATTTCACTTAGGTCTAAACTAAATAACTGCATTTCAGCCATTGCTTTCGGAAATACAGTTTTTTAATTACATGGTTACAATTTTCTGTACTTTATTTGCAGGTTATCCTAAAAAAATTTAATTATACATAACATTACGTTCTTCTTTTAGTTCAGTAGACTCAGGACATGAATGTTATTTCTCCCTGAAAATTTGAATACTCTACTCGAAGTGGTTTCTGAGATTTAGAGAAAAATGCAACAGAAAATGTAAATTTTGAGCAATGGCTTCTAAAATTTCAAAAGACTGTAAACCACTTAATATATACTTAATTCTTTATTTTTAGTCACTCAGAAGCACCCTGTACCATACTGTATATCATACTCTTGATCTTTTTCCCAAGTTTTTCCTTCTTTTCTTCTTTCTCGACTCCTTAGTCACCAACTGTGCTGCATACTCTCCTTTATCAATACGAACTTTGTCCATCTGTTCAAGTTCTCTGACATAGTTTGCTCTGAGATTAATTCCCATATGCTGTAGCACTATGACCCTACCAATTTTGCCATCATTAAAAGCAATACCAGCATCACAGATCCCCAACTTTAGTGTCTTCATTCCAACAAAAACATTTTTGGTAAGCGGGTCCATATAAGATTATTGAACGACTCATTGGGATTTTGAGTCTGACCATGCAGACACTTCAATAAATCAGGATTTTCCATTTCTCTTTCACTAGATTTTATGATATCCAGAACTGCTGCTGGATGGAATGTTTATGGCTGTATGAACTGTTTGAGTACTGGTCATTGTGGTAATTGCACCATGAATCAGGTCCAGGAGGGCAAAGGCGGTGTACTTGTTTTCCATCAGTTGATAGTCTGTGGAAGAAAGTAGCACGTACTGCCTACTTCATTTTCAACAAATTCTCAGTACTATTGCTCATAGCCATCCCATAATACTGCTGTAGTTCATTTCCCAATTTATTCGTCACTTTTCCACGGAAAAACGTTAGCACGTAGACTTACGACGCATGTTTGTACTATGGAACGATACGATACTGTTTTTGACGGTGCTGCCGATACAAACACGTAATTTAACCTTTTTAACACAACAATCTATAGCCTTCTGTATTAAAAACTACCGATTTTATTAGATCTTGAAGAAACGCACGTAAAAATTTTAACATTTTCAACAGGTGTAGATTATATCTAAAAAATAAAATAAAATACTTCCCATGTGAGTTTATGAGTGATATATATAATTTCATTCAGAAAATTGCAAATTTTGTAATGAGATAAAAACCCTAAAATTTAAAAAATATTTTTTTCCGTTCTAACTCCTGTTAATCGTTCCTCGTGATCTTACTCCATTCACCCATTGAATCAGAGGTGATCATCAAGCCCTGAACAGCCAATGGGCGCCAACATTACGTCCACAATAACATCAGCGCCACAACCTTTGTCATGGAAATGTTCATCATATCAAGATCCTGTGTTTTAATAACATAGCTGGCATGTTTTAAAGTTTTCTTTTAACAACATTGTATTTTTTAAAACTCTCTGCCTAAAGAAAATGTACATTCTGCTTTCAGTCTACTCCCACCCCCAAATTCCCACTTTGTTAAGAAGTGAAAGAACAATATAAAAAAGATGAACTACCGTTGTATATCCGAAATTAACAGCAAGGAAAAGCTCACCCCAAAGATAGGCGCCTATTCGTAATAGGTTGCCAAGCACTCGCAAGCCTGTAGTCTACGAATTACTTCCGAAATAATTTCTCCATCTTCTCCAGAGCGTCAGTTAATGGTTCAAATGTCTCTGAGCACTATGGGACTTAACACCTGAGGTCATCAGTCCCCTAGAATTAGAACTACTTAAACCTATACAACCCTAAGGACATCACACACATCCATGCCCGAGGCAGGAATCGAACCTGAGACCGTAGCGGTCGCGTGGTTCCAGACTGTAGCGCCTAGAACCGTTCGGCCACACCTTCCGGCAGCTTCAGTTAAATCTGAAACAATGTCAGGAACGGAAAGCTCATCCTCATTTCAAATAGTCCACACCTTGAAAAAAGTTACTACAATTTATTTGAAATTACTGTTTTTTACTTTTTTTAAGTACTGTATGTTAGCACTTGGCAGAACATTGTGTAGGATTTGAATGAGAAAGCGTCACTGTCCGCCTGAAGAACGACAGCACAAAATATAACTTAGAATGGACTGCTAATGATTGATAGCGCGATGCTCCTTTGATAGTTTAAAAACTTCTTTGCGAAGAAACTTTTAACAAGCACAACGTCAAGAGTGCAAGTTGTTTGTTACCTTCCCGGCGAGGAAGAGGGGGAACAAAATTTATTGGTCTTATAACGGTAGTACGGCGATGTAGGTGCTGTTCTGTCACCTTCTAAAGGCCACTTACAACACCCACGATTTCTAGTCTTGCAATTACATCTACACTTCAGATGTTATTCTAGCTTCGGTAACTGAAGTACTTAAACACAACTACCTCCTTAAGAACTACTAGAGACCTCAGATGCCGCGTAATGGATAAAGCTCGGTCAAATGTGTAGTTATTGTATAGTCTTGGTTGCAGCTTTTCTATTACGTCAAATTACTTCTTGCGAGTGATAATAATACTAAAAAACACGGTCGCCAGCCAAAATGACGAATCGATTGACGTTATTCAACAAATTCACCAAATTTTGTCTTTACTATATTTCGGTTCATTTTAAAACTTTTTATCTTTTAATAATTTCCTTCACTGAAGGAACAGGCTAATGCACGTAGATAGCTGAATAATGACTGCTTTCAGAATACGTAACACGCACACACTTACAAAGTTTTAGTCCTTGGAAATAACGCCGGAAGGACAATAATACCTACTTACGTTTCTGAAGGTAAGATCTACAACGCTGCCTCTGAAAACATGTATCATACAGAAGAAATATTTTACTATACTTTTGTAAGTATCGAAATGATTGGAAAAGGTTTTATACTTGTTTTTTCTCAGTTTTATAGAAATAGTTACTTTACGTAATTTCTTGGACAGTAGGTCTCAATAACCAAGTTCACACACTAGGTAGAATTGTTACTTACTTTACGTACTTTCAATGCAATCGACAACCGTCCACATTTACTTTACTGCTGCACTTGAGTGATAATTTAAATTTACTTTGCAAGAAATCACTCAGTTAAGCAGTAACATTTCACACCAGTGGATTCTCGGTTTATTTCTCTTGAGTATATGAAAGGATTCCTACTTGGAACACTTTAGGTTAAAAGAGTCGTTTTGCGTTTAAAATACAATTAAATGATTATTGAATAGAAGACACAAAAACTTGTTAACACAGCTAGTATAGGCCGGCCGCTGTGGCCGAGCGGTACTAGGCGCTTCAGTTCGGAACCGCGCTGCTGCTACGGTCGCAAGTTCGAATCCTGCCTCGGGCATGGATGTGTGTGATGTCCTTAGGGTTGGTTAGGTTTAAGTAGTTCTAATTCTAGGGGACTGATGACCTCAGATGTTAATCCCACAGTGCTTAGAGACAGTTTTGAACATCTGTTATACAAAACTATGGCCGGTTAATTACAGTATTATCGTCGTGAGCACAGTTGCTGGAGATTTAGGTGCTTAGAAGGCACGTACCGTTTTGCAGCGACGGAGATTATTATTGTCTTTGTAGAGTCGAATTATGCAACTTATACCAGCGCTATTATGAGTTTGGTTTTCCTGGGGATCTGCGTCGGTCTAAGTAATGGATGCCTTAGACCTTCCCCACTCAGGAACCAACACTCGTTGCAGACTCTAGAAACCCCACCACAAGAAAGGTCAAAAATTAATTACGATTGTAGTCTTGCTCGCGCTGCTAAATATTGCGTTTTCGGGCAACAACAAAGTTATGTTATGTGACAAGTGTCATTAGAGCACAGTTAATAAAGTCATTTCTTGAAATAATGGATAAACTAGGCACTCATCTTTTCGTGTTTCCCACGCTGGTCTCGTTGTGAACCCATGGCTCAATCGTCGAAAATCTAGGTAGTGATGATTCCAAGCTCGGATGCAAAGAGGCCTAGGTGTTATTCTGCGTTATTCAAAAATTTTATAGATGTGTTTCACAAACCGTTCTTGAAGATTAAACTTTTGCAAGTTAGGACAATGGTGGTGTAAAAAAACTAATCAGCACTCCGAATTTAAGTTACACTTCTTTTTTATTACTTTTGTTGCAATATCACGTAACTCGTCCCAAAACATCACTTCACAATATGAAACATACTTAAAAATATCTTCCTCATTGTTAAAATTCACATTTCATAAACTGACTTCAATTTGCGTCTTTTTAACATGACGACCAAAGCTTGACTCTCCAATATCCGCTTACGCGTCCAAAAATCAGAGTTACAAGTACGTCAATGATCATAGTGACAAAAGAAAGAATACACATAAGAATAATATGATTGCAATATATACACATCGATGTATCGAAGTACCTCTACATTAATGAAATCAAATGTGAATGTTGTCACAGAAATATGTTAACTACTTTACAGAAACACAGTAGAATATTGCTGGTATCGAGAGGTTGAGGTGAGGTGCCGTAATGGTTACGTAATTAAAGTGCCATTACAAGACGTAATTTTATATCTCCTCTAAAGCGTTGCAAACCCGTACCTTAGCACTTCGCCTTCACTCACGTGTATTAGGCAGTTGAACTTCTGCCTTTGTTTGAACAACACTGCGGAGTACAGCGCGCCATCAGCTTTCGCCACCTGCCTCCGCAGTGTCTCGCGCCAGTCTGACCCGCTCCACTTCTCCCCTCTCCGCCCTGCTTCCGTTAGCAGCAAAAAAAATCCACCTTTTTCGACGTTCCACAACGTCGTTAGATCCCTACTGGTTTTCACCTATATTTAACTCTATTCCTGAGCTGTTGTTGACTTCACTTTACAAACAACTATACATAGTTAAATAAAAGATAGTTATTGTTACTTACATAACACTATAAACATTTGTTAATTACATATAAACATTAAACTTCATATAGTCATAGAATATTGTCTTCTGCAGACACTCTTATACACTATATACTGCACAATTCTCATTCTTTGCTTCATTAGTGCGAAGTCTCTCGATTCTCAAAACGTCGATAGTGTTACAATCTCGATAGTATTACAATCTGTATTTGGTGCTGAATTTCATGTGAATTCCTGTTTGTTCTTTTTTATGTTAAGGCAATCCCGGGTGCGGCAACTGTGTCGGTATTAAAATCTGAAATGATATGACGTTCACGTACCTGAGTCCACTTATTTAGTTCCACATTTTTTGAGAAGTTTCGAGCTTGAGGTGCTACAGCACAAGCATGAGTGACGCTGTTCATCTGCTTGGAACCTAGCTGATGTGGACCCATAGCAAATATGGCAATGTGTCCTTTAAGCAACAATGCCCTAACGTGCTTACTACCACTGTCAGAAGTTCCAATTTTCCTTCTCTAAGTCTCTCTTTCCTAGCACATTTCCGCTTTCTCTACTTCGTGCCTTTTGCTGCCACTGAAAATATAACTCATTACTGAACGGTTACTCAATACTCATCGGTACCAGTAGATTTAGTGCTTGCCTTCGTTTATTTAAAACTTCAAGGCAAACGATTCTGCTCGCTGGCTCTCGCCGTCTAACTTGGGGTGATCTCCTACCCTTCCTGCCGCCAGACACGTGTGCTTAACACCTGTTAAACTGCATGAGTAAAATACTCTCGATGCTGCTGACCGACAAGTACAAATTTCAACCAGGGTACAGCCTAGGACGCTGACATCGAATGTCGAATTGAATGCCTGTGCTAAGTTCCTTAAAATTCATGAGTATTTATTCAAAACTAAATGCAGTTCACTGGTGGTATCTCCCAAAACGTTACGTGCCGTTTTAACTATTGCACGACCAGCGAATGGCGATACTGAACGCATTATAAATTTTAATTAAAGTTGCTGAATGTTGAACAACGTCGATTGATATTTAGAAAATCGATTGGTTCGTTAAAACACGACCTAATACCCATGAACAAAACTTCACTCAACATTAGCGCGAATTCCTAGTTGTCGGTTTCCACAAAATATTCATAGTTAAAGCCCAGTGGCGCTGTTCCAGAATCAGACTCCATTCTAGAAACTAAGTCCCATTGTGAAATTTAAAATCCCACTGGTATCCCAAAACACAGCAGCGCTTCAGCGGCTAAGTGTGGTGGCTCTCGAATGAAAACAGAGTCCGGCAGCTACGATTTTGAAGTCTTGTTTGCTTACATAAACGTTCACCAACAGGCACAATACTTGAAAAACACAAATCCCTAGTGTGCTCCTCACCGAAAATATCCTAAATCCGGATTCTTCGCAAAAAATCCTATCTTCCGTTTGCGCACACACGCGAAATTCGGCTATGTTCAACACTTCTGGTACTGCAAAAACTATCACCCAAGTGTCGCGTCGAGCGAAACAGATCCGGCGTCGGCGAGGGCAAGCAGAACTTTGACATGGAGCTTTGTGTCGGCACCGCTTAAATACCCTCGATGCGAAATTCCTCAAGCTACGTCACGTAACTGCTTTCCATTGACCACCACTTCTTTGCATAACTTTTTGCATAGAGGAGCAATCTCAATTCTGTTTGCAGCATAACATGCGGACTCAAATTCTCATCAAATAACATGTATTAGATAAATTTGTAGCTGCAACAGTTTGCCCAGGGTTAATGCCTTAATTTTTTGCAATCATTTTTGCAAAGTGCAAAAACAGTTTTTGTCCATTTGTGACACTAAATAACATTAGAGTTATTTATAAGGCAACACTTTCCATACGCATTTGAAGTGCTCTTTCTGATGCGCTCATAAGAATTTACACATTTACAAAGGTTGAACAAATGTAGTCAAAACTATTGAAAAACTATTAATAAACAAAGACAACATATCATAACAAATACAAAAATCACAAACTAATCATTTTGAAATGTACATAACTATACCCGCTATCGTACATTCCATTGCTCTTCGTGTATCCGTCTTGTGTTATTTGTTTTAATCAATTATTAGAAACAAATTAATGAAATTTGTGTTTTAACAGTGAAATATTAATGCTGCAAATTATACAAATGTGTCTGTCAATGCGTTTAAACGTGACCTTTAAAATGAGCACTCGCTCTTTACCTGCATTGATTCAAAAGTTATACACTATTCAGTTAACTTCACGTATTGCAGATTTGTTTACTTAATATCTTTTGATATAAAATTCGTCCAAATAGTACCAGCATCTCGGCTGATTCGACTCAAATTCCTCCTTCATTTGCCATATCGTACTTTGTCATTCTAATTTACCTTTGCTTCTAATCAACGCAAACGTGGGTAAAACGTTGTCTTAAGGTCGTGTGCTGGAAAGTGGTAAGCCCTCGTGAGGTCACGTAACCGCCAGCCGCTTGAAACTGACAGGTCCACATGGAGCGGTCCGCCGCTGACCACTCGCTCGCCACCGTCTTCCATCCCGCTCTCGTCCACTGCTGGCTGAGCCCGCCCCACCGATCGCCCTCGCGATCAAATTTCTCTCTCCAACTGACAAGAAATCAGCGCACCTGATAATGGCAACGTGGTCGACTGCCTAAATATTGTGCCCTATGCACACTAATGCCAGGCTGTTCACCCGAGATTTATTTCGTCATAAAATACGCCTGGAGAAATTGAAGAATCACAGTACATCAGCGCACCTGATGATGGCAACGTGGTCGATTGCCGAAGTATTGTGTCCTATGCACACTCATACCAGGCTGTTCACCCGAGATTTATTTCGACAAGAAATGACTGTCGTATCCCAAAACGCACATTGTCTTTCCTCCTTATTTCTTTTCTTTACATAACTGATTCTTCATGATGAATCTCTTAAAGGTCAGCGCATTCTTCGCCATGAGTAAATTCTGAACTAAGTCTATATCGGTTCCCGGGTACGCATTATTATACGATGTCTGATTTCGGATCCTCTGACTCACCATGGCGTCATTCACTTCGTATCTCCAGGCCTTTTCCGAGTAACCTCTTCCTCTTTTGATACTTAAACGATATATCTATTATTACCAGCTTAAATTCAATTTCAGAACTCAAGGTAAATATTTCCTCTCTCATATGTGCTACCGATTCCGTATTCACCGTACCTCAAAATCAAACCACTATCAAACATAGGAATCATGCAGCCAGTCGACACTAACTAAGGGTGTCTTCATCAGAATTAAATTTTAAGAACCCTATGAAGTAATACACAGAAAATTAAGTACGACAAAAAACACCTTTCTTTTCTCTACGTAAAACAGAAATTCCTTCGACGCTTTTCGGTTTGTGACCGGAAATTAATACATGATCAGTAACGTACCTATTCAAACAACCACTGACATTGCCATGACGTACAAATGTTACTTACGTTACGTTACACTGCAGAAAAGCGATGGTCAGAATTTAGAACACTTACGCTAAAGGCAAAAAATAAATAAAATACGTTCCAGCCTTGTCACGTATGCCTAGCTAGGAACAGCATCTGACTGATCGGCCCAGTGGCTTACATTGCTGCCACGAAAACAATACAAGTAACTCCGCCTATTGACATGTGCCCATTTGAAACATCATAATAGAAATAATTGAAAAAACGACAATTAATTATAAAACCAAATGGAATAGAGCCTACTGAATTTTCGTAATTACATAGTAGTCAAACATATGAAGTACGAGAACCATGTATCGGGCTTTACAGAAGTTACCATTACATAAAGGACAGAATAATATAGAAAATTTATGCAAAGAGCTGTACAATCCAAAAAAATCTACGTGAAGGTAACCATAGTAGTACACATTTGTGAGATTCGAAGAAAATGTTTTGGAACTAGAGGCAGAAAAATATAGTAAAAAATAGAGGAATAAAAATTCAGCGAGTAGTGGATTAAAACCATTGGAAAAAATTTTGTTATAAGACTGTAACTGTTCATTGAGGATGAGGCAATCATTCTAAGAACTATGATTGAAAATCTCCAGTTCTTCGAGTACGTAAGTCTATGAACTTCCTTTTCTCTGTGTAAAACGGAAATTCCTTCGACGCTTTGGGTTTGTGACAAAATTTAACAGATGATCACCAACGTACCTGTTTAAACAGCCTCTGACCTCGTTGAAAAAAACCTACGCACTTTTAAAAAAGATATTTCTGTCGCGCAAATAATTGACGTAATTCGTTTGGTATGAAAAGTAGAAGATAAAATTATTTTGTTTCGGTGGCAAACTATACCTTTGTATACAATGGGTAACCCAGTGGCAGGTATGTTAGCTGATATTTTAATCAATTCGCTGGAAGAGAATTTCTTCAAAAATTTTTCTGCTGCTGATCAGGGTATTTTGTCTTATGCTCGGTACGTGGACGACATTTTGATCATATACAGTGGTTCGGAATTCAGCATTTGTTTGAAATTTTCAATAGTCTTCATGAAAAAGTCAGTTCCACTTGTGAATTAGAACATTAAGTTCGTCAGATTAATTACTTAGACCTCTGTTATATTGACAACGACAGACTTTCTTTCGGTATTTTTCGAAAATCCACAAATAGAGATCAAATTGTGCCCCGCTAGTTCAGTGCACCCTCATTCCCTTGAAACAGCATGTTTCCATTCAGCCATTCACCGTGCAGCTTCTGTATCTTTGTCACCTGGCAAGCTGGATAAAGAGATGAATATAATAAACATCACTGCAGTTAACAACTTCTATGATCCCTCGATGGTTGACAAGATCTTCAAAGTTAAAATTTTCTATATTACTCTCTCCTTTAAGTAATAATAATTTTTGTAAAACCTAATACATCGATCTTGTACTTCATGTGTTTTACTACTGTGTAATTTCTAAAATTCTTGAAGCCCTCTTCCGCAGTAGTTTGGTTTTACAATTAATTGTCGTTTTTTCAGTTATTTCTATCACACACATTAAAAAAATTTTTGCATCACCCCGGTTCCCAGAACTCCTGATGGTAGACGTTGAATGTGGATATTGTATCGCAGACACAGTCCATTTAACTGTTCAGAGATGTCAGTTAAACCCCCCCCCCCCCCCCCAAACAAAAACGTAAACAACCATGCATGAGCAGTGCCTACTAGACGGAGCGCTGGCCGCTGTGGCCGAGCGGTTCTAGACGCTTCAGTCTGGAACCGCGCCACCGCTACGGTCGCAGGTTCGAATACTGCTTCGGGCATGTATGTGTGTGATGTCCTTAGGTTAGTTAGGTTTAAGTAGTTCCAAGTTCTAGGGGACTGATGACCTGAGATGTTAAGTCCTATAGTGATCAGAGCAATTTGAACCATTAGACGAAGTGGGTCAGACAGCCGATCAGTTCCAGTCATTCCACCAGGAAGGAGGTACACGTCTCGTGTAGTTGAATCAGGCCTAGACGGTCAATACCACGGTTCGATCGCGTCCGTATTTTTACTTTGTGCCAGGAAGGGCTCTCAACAAGAGAAATGTCCAGGCGTCTCGGAGTGAACCAAAGCAATGTTTTTCGGACATGGAGGAGATACAGAGAGACAGGAACTGTCAATTACATGCCTCGCTCAGTCCACCCAAGGGCTACTACTGCAGTGGATGTCCGATACCTACGGATTATGGCTCGTAGGAACCCTGACAGCAACGCCACCATGTTGAATAATGCTTTTCGTGCAGCCGTAGAACGTCATGTTACGACTCAAACTGTGCACCATAGACTGCATGATGCGCAACTTCACACCCGACGTCCACGGCGAGGTCCATCTTTGCAACCACGTCACCGTGCAGCGCGGTAAAGATGGGCCCAACAGGGTGCTGGATGGACCTCTCGGGATTGGCATCGCGTTCTCTTCACCGGTGAGTGTCGCATATGCCTTCAACCAGACAATCGTTGGAGACGTGTTTGGAGGCAACCCGGTCAGGCTGAACGCCTTAGACACACTGTCCAGCGAGTTCAGCAATGTGGAGGTTCCCTGCTGTTTTGGAGTGGCATTATTTGGGTCCGACGTACACCGCTGGTGGTCATGGAAGGCGCCGTAACGGCTGTACGATACGTGAATGCCATCCTCCGATAGTGGAACCATATCGGAGCATATTGGCGAGGCATTCGCCTTCATGAAAGACAATTCGCAACCCCATCGTGCACATCTTGTGAATGACATCCTTCAGGATAATGACACCGGTCGACTAGAGTGGCCAGCATGTTCTCTAGACATGAACGCTATCGAACATGCCTGGGATAGACTGAAAAGGGCTGTTTGTGGACGACGTGACCCACCAACCACTCCGAGGGATCTACGCTGAATCTCCGTTGAGGAGTGGGACAATCTGGACGAACAGTGCCTCGATGAACTTGTGGACAGTACGCCACGACGAATACATCAATGCAAGGGGACGAGATATTGGGTATTAGAAGTACCGGTGTGTACAGCAGTCTGGACCACCACCTCAGAAGGTCTCGCTGAATGGTGGTACCACATGCATAGTGTGGATTTCATGAGCAATAGAAAGGGCGGAAATGATGTTTATGTTGATCTCTATTCCAATTTTCAGCCCAGGTTCCGAAACTATTGGAACCGAGGTGATGCAAAACTTTTTTGGTGTGTGTATAATGTTTCAAACGGGGATATGTCACTGTCCGCTACTTGTATTGTTCCCCTGGCTGCAATGTAAGCCTCTGGGCCGATCAGTCTGATGTTGTTCCTAGCCTGGCATACGTGATAAGGCTGGGACGTATTTTATTTCATTTTTCACTTGAGCGTAGCTGCTCTAAATTCTGACCATTGCTTTTTCGCAATGTAATTTTACGTAAGTAACCTTCGTATGGCATGACAATTGTGATTTTGGTTAATGTGATTTTTATCATACATAATTTTCCATGTATTATTTTATAGGGTAGTCTTATGTAAGTAACCTTTGTACTTCACGACATTTGTCACTTTGGTTAAGGTATCTTTTGTCTTACTTAATTTCTATGTATTGTTTTGTAGAGTTCTCAAAATTTCATTCTGATGAAGATACTCTTAGTAGGCGTCGAAACACAGATCAATTGTATCAAACAGTTGTTTGCAACAGGTTTACTGTATAATTCATATGTTTCAAAATGGCATACGGTTGCTGAAAAACAGCAATGTTTAAAACTATTAAATGATTATGTTTTTATGGATCAAACTTACAAATATTTCACTGAAGAAATGACCAGTGTTGAAGAACTAAAGACCTGCTCGACTGAAACGGCAGTATGTTATCAAATCCACATTACTGTTGCGATTTGCATTAAATTTACCGTTTATAATCTGTTGCCACTTTTGTATTGCTCGTAATGAATATAATACATTGTATTTTAAATGCAATGCACAGTAACATAAGGTAAAGCGTTTGTTATAGAGAAACATCTTACTACCGTGTGAAGTAAAACAAATAAAGAAGTTGGAGTGCTTCATTGTATATCTTCGAGATTCTTGCAATTTTCTTGCCTTATGATACTTAATTATTAATACGTCATATTGTCGTTGCAGAGGAACTGTTTCACGATCTCTTTATAGATGTTAGTTGAAGTCTTATGTGAGGATTCAACAGTGTGTTACCTTTATTTTCAACCAAATGAAAACAGTACGGTTGCCAGCGTTCCTGTTATTAATAAACTTCTTGTTTCAAGAGTACTACACTGTCTAGTCCAAAATTCGAACACAGTTATCGACAAGTGAAGTCTGCGGAGCGCAACGGCAGTCTGAATCTTCATGACCGTAGACTACTGCAGCGAGAAAAAGTAAATCATGAAGACCATACATCACTGTGACAGACGCACAAATTTCGCCGTGACAGACGACGAGTGATGGAGGGCTTCCCGTTCTGAACGCAAACCGCTGGGCGTACACGACGCGCTGTCCTCAGATTAGAGGACCTGCGGCAGCAACGTCACTCTCCATTATGTCAGCCATCTGCTTGAGAGCCCTTTGATGCGACAAGGCGATCTGCTCCGGCAAACACACGGTAACAAAGGCACCCAAATATGTACGCTGAACGGGGGTCGCTAATCGAACAATAACGATCCACCGCTCACAGCATCCTGCAGCAGCGCTAGCCACACGGCGACGCGGGAACAGCATTTCCTCGGATTTCGTCGCACTGAGGTGGCTTGCTTTTTTTTGTATCTGTGGTGAGTATAGCTGTGAATCAGGAAGCAAACCTATCTGTAATTATGGATGACTTATAAACCAAGGGAAGAAGTGCATTATACAGCGGACAGCAACGATCTGTCGAAGTTTACGTATTGAGCGTTCAGAAGCGCAATATTAAGCTTCCTTTAAGGATCTTCGTTAATAATGACACCTAAATCAATCAAAATAAAAAGAATTGTATCTGATGTTGACGACTTGCGTTTAATTACCACTATGTCTGTAACTACCTATGGCAATGTTGAATGTGTACTTTTATAACGAACAGTTTTCGTGCCATTGTACTTTGTAAAAGGATTTCATTGTTAAATATAGAAAGTAATTAGCTCTCAGTGAATAATGTGAGCGAGTAATTGAAATTTTGTTGGTTCGCTTCTTTCTTACTTTTCCTCTTATAAATTATTTACAGTTACGAAACTAGGATATGCTCTTCGTGGAAACATTATATTTCATTTCTTCCCCTATAAATACATTAAATATCCAGAATGAAATCTCCACTCTGCAGCGGAGTGTGCGCTGATATGAAACTTCCTGGCAGATTAAAACTGTGTGCCGGACCGAGACTCGAACTCGGGACCTTCGCCTTTCGCGAGCAAGTGCTCTTCCAACTGAGCTACCCAAGGACGACTCACGCCCCGTCCCCACAGCATTACTTCTGCCAGTAGCTCGTCTCCTACCTTCCAAACTTTACAGAAGCTCTCGTGCGAACCTTGCAGAATTAGCACTCCTGAAAGAAAGGATATTGCGGAGACATGGCTTAGCCACAGTCCGGGGGATGTTTCCAGAATGAGATTTTCACTCTGCAGCGGAGTGTGCGCTGATATGAATCTTCCTGGCAGATTAAAACTGTGTGCCGCACCGAGACTCGAACTCGAGACCTTTGCCTTTCGCGGGCAAGTGCTCTACCATTAAATACATTCGAAAGGTAAAAGACAATAATGCTAGACAATCTAATTCTACAACTTAATATGGAAATAATTCTAGGCTACCTCTTGAAAGTTCTTTTGGACTCATTATAGCTTTTCATTTAGTGCAAGAACGCCACAGAAACGCTTAACAAACTTGAACGGGTGACTGTACTTGAAGCGACCTGTTCGTCGCTTAGAGCATGGATCCCCAAACTCCCATAGCCCAAATTCCTATGTGATTCAAGAAATATATTATCTTATCGAATTTATACCCCGTAAATGACAAAAGGGAGAAAATTAGATATATTCGCCCGTGCGAGAAGTAGCTAGTGGCTATAAAATAATGGAACTACTGCTGTGAAACATTTTATTTCAAAAACATACATATTTCATTTGTGTCACCCTCAATGCGCTTCCCTCCTCTATCACTAAGCGTGTACATCCGTGAACAGAAAAGAAGGAAATCAATTATTTGGCCCTTATGTGCCTCTACAGTACAGTGACTTGCTGAGTTCGTATTGATAAGTGAAAATGCATATGATGAATTCGCACCAGTTATACGGAAAGGACTGTGTACATATCCAAACCACCGTAAAAGAGAAATGAAACGAAGAACTAAGCATCTGGAAGAACGAAATTAGTGACAAATGGGGCAGCTGACGACCGAGATCGCCGAGACACACAGTTTAGAAGGGGCATTGAAAATAAACAAGATTTTGAAATACATATAATGGTTACTAAGAACATAGCGAAGGGAGACACGAATGAAAGTACGAGGTAAACTGGTTGCAAATACCATATAGCTAGTTCAATCTATGTTTGTCTTCCTCACAATATCGAAATATACTTAATAGCTTTGAGGATGCACGAAGACATAGCTGGGAGCAGCTGCGATATTATTATGTGTAAGTTGGGGAGCGTTATGGGACGGATAAGGAATTGAATTAATCGCAGTCTGTCAAAAACTTATCTTTATTGTAAACTGAACGAGCACAAGTTCCGAGTGACACATATACTATGTGACAAAAAGTATCCGGACATCCCCAAAAACATACGTTTTTCATATTAGGTGCATTGTGCTGCCACCTACTGCCAGGTACTCCGTATCAGCAACCTCAGTAGTCATTATACATTGTGAGAAAGCACAACGGGGCGCTCCGCGGAACTCACGGACTTCGAACGTGGTCAGCTGATTGGGTGTCACTTGTATCATACGCCTGTACGCTAGATTTCCACACTCCTAAACATGCCTAGGTCCACTCTTTCCTATGTGATCGTGAAGTGGAAACGTCAAGGGACACGTGCAGCACAAAAGAGTACAGGCCGACCTTGTCTGTTGACTGACAGAGACCACCGACATTTGAAGAGGGTCGTAATGTGTAATAGGCAGACATATATCAAGACCAACACACAGGAATCCAAACTGCATCAGGATCCACTGCAAGTACTACGACAGTTAGGCGGGAGGTGAGTAAACTTGGATTTCGTGGTCGATCGGCTGCTCATAAGCCACACATTACGCCTGGAAATGCCAAACGACGGCTCGCTTGGTGTAAGGAGCGTAAACATTGGGCGATTGAACAGTGGAAAAACGTTGTGTGGAGTGACGAATAACGGTACACAATGTAGCGATCCGATGGCAGGGTGAGGAGGCGGTGGCGTTATGGTATGGTCTTGTTTTTCATGGCGGGGTCTTGCACCCCTTGTTCTTTTGCGTGGCACTATCACAACAGAAACCTACATTGATGTTTTAAGCACATTCTTGCTTCCCATTGTCGAAGAGCAATTCGGGGATAGCGATTGCATCTTTCAGCACGATCGAGCACCTGTTCATAATGCACGTCCTGTGGCGGACTGGTTACACGACAATAACATCCCTGTAATGGACTGGCCTGCACATAGTCCTGACCTGAATCGTATAGGACACCTTTGAGGTGTTTTGGAATGCCGACTTCGTGCCAGGCCTCACCGACCGACATTGATACGTCTCCTCAGTGCAGCACTCCGTGAAGAATGAGCTACCATTCCCCAGGAAACCTTCCAGCATCTGATTTTGAGAGTCTAAGCTATCATCTAGGCTAAGGGTGGGCCAACACCAAATTGAATTCCAGCATTACCGATTGAGGGCGCCAGGAACTTGTAGGTCATTTTCAGCCAGGTGTCAGAATACTTTTGATCACATATGTAGTTTCGCTCGGAAGCGTCAGCGCCATTGGCACGACCAGAAGCTCTGGACGTTCATCAAATGCAGGCAAGTTGTCCGCGCCGGTTATAGAAAATACACATCAAACAGAGGGAGAATTTGAAGTAAATGCGGCTGGCTGCTAATGTGCTTCTCACATGTACTTTCATGTCAGCTGAGGGGAAGATGATTGGCCATCCAGGTCACCAGATCTGAACCCCGCCAAACACACCAGGGCTGCGATCCACCAAGACTTGTACACCTTAAACCCATATCTCACTAGTCTTGGTTAGGTTCGAATCCTTCCTCGGGCATGGATGTGTGTGATGTCCTTAGATTATTTAGGTTTAATTAGTTTGGGGGACCGATGACCTCAGATGTTAAGTACCATAGTGCTCAGCTGCATCAGAACCATTTTGAACCAGTCTTGGTTAGTCAAGGCTGAAAATGAATACGTATCAAGATAGCTGCTGGAGTCTTCCAGTGTTTCACTGAGACGTTACTGCCATCATCACAGTAAATTAAATTATTCTTGAATGTAAAGCTGCAGTATTGTGCCGATAAAGTTACACAGAAAAGTATAAAACGGAAAGAACATTGCACACTAGTCGCAGTGCTTAAAATGCGGTGTTCGTAATAAGCTAAAAGCATTGTCCTTATTTCTCTTTGTAAAATTTCCCTCTCTAACCCATATTATTAAAATCAATGTCCCTGTCCAGGATTTGTAGACGGCCTCTGATCAGGGACGATTTTTTATCGACTGTTTTCGATACTCATCTTACAATTCTCGCTTAACAGATGTTCCGTAAGGACGTAAATGTTTCACAGCACTCGACTTCGCCACGAAGATTATTGACTTGCTTGTATTCCTAAAGTGCACAGGATGTTTCTTACACACAGTTAAGCTGTGCCGAGGGTGAGGAGTGGAAAAGGAATTAGACTTGGAGTCCACCTCCGAACACCAACCGTTACGATTTTGTAATAAAAAGGAAACAAAAACAACGTGGTTTTCTCTCCCACACGTGCTGGGTGGAAGAGCGGTAGTGATTTATTATTACTCTGGTGATTAACAAACGTGATACAGTTGGCTAAGCCTGAGGTACACACAAAGTACTCAGTATTGGCGTGACGCATCAAACTCTCGGTGTTTTTCTTCCACTGGTGGCTCGTATGTGTGATTATTTCAACAGCGCTAAAAATTGGTTAGTTGGTTACAGACGTTAAAAGTACCTGAGACAAAGCACATTAATAGTGACGTTTACCTAAGCAGATGTGAGACAGGCCCATATGTTCATACTATTAGCTACGTGTGACTCGGCGTTTAATTTTGTTGAGCAGTGCGTTTTGGAACATCATGTAATCAGGACTGAAACGTCTTTGCATAAACTACATAAAATTTGGACGTTTTGAATTTATCTTACAAAAGATGTAGCTTTTAAACTACTGTGTTCGATGACATAATCCCTTATGACTATGCTCAACACACAGCTTCTGCAAGCTGATGTCTTTGCAATATCGGTGTCACTGGAAATGTTTTAATTCCTGACGTGAAGTTGGAGCGTACTGTAAGTTGATCTCCATAGCAGCACCTCTTCACAAGGGACAATAGAGATAATTACGATATTATAAATAAGTTTAGCAGCTGCATCTTCAGACTATGATATCAAAATATATTCTGAAACGCTTCGTTTGTAGTGCGTGACGAATGCATTACTCAGGGCAATATACCATGTAGTGTTACGTCGCAGTTTTCTCTAAAACTGTCCCGTAATCTGCTTGATAATTCAGTATGCAGATTTGACTGGTATGCCAAATCAAATCACTAATCCTGCATGAAAGCTGCAAGCAATTATAACAAAATGCAATGTTTGCGGATCCAATTAGCTATGTCACTTTTCCTCTTGATACAGTGACGTATTCTTGCAGTATCCCGCAGCAGGGAGCTTTTAGCTGGATGACAACAGGAGAGACTCAAAAGGGGAATCGCACAGGTCCTAAAATGCTTCTGTTGTAAGCCCTGTCTTGACCAGGTTCACACTGAGAAATGTGATCTGCCGGCCGAACACAGGGGGAGTGGGGGACAGCCGAAGGTGGCCAAGCCTGCTGCAAAGTTTCTTTGCGGGCAAAGAGTAAAGAATGCCTTTCAGCAAAAATAATACCAGAAGGAGAGAACCCAAACGAAGCCAGCTAGAACTTCTACTAAGAATTTAATACTGAAGTCCATTACTGGCTCATAGCAGTTATTTTACTTGCGAGGGAGAGAATCCACATATATGTATGTACATGCGCACCTTCCCATTGGCTGTAACCAGAAACCTGTCACACAGTGGCGGGGTTTCTGCCTTGTACCAAACCTCCAATGTAAATCACTGGCTAACCACAGTAGAATCCATATTAGTAGCGAATTAGTTAGCATGTTTACTAAATTATAATTGGTCGGAACTCACAAGGTCTGTTGCAGTTGGCTAGCAAGGTTCCAGTGCTGACAGAACTAATATTGTAGAGGACAGAATGAGAACGATTGCTCCACAGGCATCACAGCGAGCATGTGCTCACCGGCCCCGCAGCGAACACCTCTCCTCAGGGCGTTATAGAGGAGACTTCTCCACAGGGCTTCACCCAGTACGCTTCATCTTAGAGCTGCAGGTTCGAATCCTGCCTCGAGCATGGATGTTTGTGATGTCCTTAGGTTAGTTAGGTTTAACTAGTTCTAAGTTCTAGGGGACTAATGACCTCAGCAGTTGAGTCCCATAGTGCTCAGAGCCATTTGAACCTTTTTTTTTCTTTTTTTAGAGCTGCAGAGCGAGGTGTCAACAACTTACAGTTGATCGCACATTCTGGGGCTGACTCAGAATTGTCAGCCATTGCTTCAGCCATCCTCTGCACTCATGCATCACTAGAGTGGTAAGCATGGGCCATATCCGCATACATCGAGAAAGCTGAGTGTTTTCCAGTGTACGAGATGTGCCAATTTTTCCCAAATGTAGCGCTATAAAGAGCTATTACGCAATTTCTTTGTGTTTATATTCTTTCCTTTGAACATAATCTTACACGTAACAGCCAATAAATCAAAATACGCAAATGTGATTTAGCATCGGCCGTTGTGGCCGAGCGGTTCTAGGCGCTTCAGGCCGGAACCGCGCTGCTGCTACGGTCGCAGGTTCGAATCATGTCTCCGGCATGGATGTGTGTGATGTCCTTAGGTTAGTTACGTTTAAGTAGTACTAAGTCTAGGGGACTGATGTCTTCAGATGTTACGTCCCATAATGCTTAGAGCCATTGGAACCATTTTTGAGATTTAGCATTTCCTTCCATCAACTGCTTCAGATACTAAAAGCAGCTGAAGTCCCTCTGTCTGTTTGAGGAACATTCAGTAATAGAAAGATTTAGTCGAAAGATGTACGATATTAAATAGTTTGAATTACAGGCATTTCACTGCATAGACACCACGTGAAAGTTCGTCGCAGATTACTTTCAGGAAATGTCTACGTTGATAACGTACAGACAATTCATGTCAGCAAAAGATCTGTAGGGAATGTTATGAAATGAGGAACATAGCACAAGTTTAACAGTGCCGAAACCATGTAGAAGTCGACGGCAGCGATACTCCAGAAATTGTTTTTGCCGATGACAATTGTTCCTGTCTGATTTCTGACACTGTACCTCGGCGTTTGTTTCGAATTGCAGGCCTCAGCTCGTTAACTGTTTACTGTTGACCCCTTCTATGAGGCTGCTGTTAAATTGCTCATTACACTGGTAAACACTTTCCTTTAATAAAACATTATCTCTGTATTCCACTGAAAATCTCCTATTGATTTCTGAAGTTTCTTGCGACTGCGAAGCTGTACCAGAAGCTGAAATCCTTGCTCACCCTCGTATCCAACGTTAATGTGTCTAGTCGCAAATGACGGACTTTATGACGAAAATGGTTCCAAAATCAATTTGCTTCTTATGAGACTTATTTCTCCTCCTTTACGTAAATTTTTCAACTTGTTATAACCTAGAGAAAAAAGTTTCTCTTTATCACTTTACCATTCAGTGATCAGACCCCAAATGTAAAGTAACATTCTGCAGATTCCTAGAGCTGTGTTAAAATGAATCAGTACTTGGTAGTTAAATCAATCAGCAGTCGACGTTCTATTTTGCATTGAAATGCACGTCAACATATCGCCGCCCACACATTTCATTCAGAATGTGCATTTCGAGGGATTGGAGCATCCTAGATAGAGTCTCACCCGCCCGGATTTCCACTTGTTTGGTGCACTTAAAGATGGTCTAAGAAGCCTTCGATTCACCTTCTACGAAGAGCTGAGGGAAGTGGTGCATACGCCTCTCCGCTGCTCACCCGAAAAATTATTTTTCCGCGAGTATTGGAAAGTTTGTCAGTCATCTGTTCTGCTATTAGAGTGGACAGATCTCCTGGAAGCAAGAGTTGTGACCATGGGGCAGTGATTGGAAAGCCTGCAGCTTTGCTGGCTGTCATTGAGGGGCGTGACCAAGTTGATATGGCACCTGAGGTTGCTGGAGCAGGTTACAATTGGAGGTGCAGACAGTGGAGTAGGAGGTGTGGTGACAACAACCTGAGACTCTGCCAAAAGCCATGGCACCTCCTGTTGATGACTGATGGTCAGGTGCCAGGCCATTACTAGGGTGTCGGTCTCACTCATCTCAATCAGCATAGCAGGCAAAGCTGCTGCAGTGGCTGTAGATGCAGCTACAGGATTAAGAGGTGTGGACAACAGCAGTAGGTGCAGGTGCAGAGCCAAGAACAGGAAGGCTTTTCTGAGCTGGTACACCAAGGAGCTGTCTGCTGAACCTTGCAAACAATCAGCACAGGGTGTAGCCACTGTGTGGACAGAAACAACCCTGTGGGGTGATTGGCATGTGTTCCCAGATGAGAGGATGGTGATTTCAGTGGAGATGCAGACAGGGGCATCCATATTACAAGAGGAGCATTAATTGTGTGTGTTAATGGCTGACACAGTATCTTGTTGGGCTGAGTGGTACAACAAAGTGTACAGTGTGCAGTGAGTGTCAGGTGATCAGTAATAGTATACACGAAAGATCTATTGATACAATGCAGTATGTTATGGTTGTTGTGTCATTCGCTGGTTGTGTGGATGTTTTCTTTAAAAGTGAAAGCCGTATTGATTTTGTTGTTACTACATTGTGAGTATATAGGTAGTGTTATGCCATTTTACCAAAAGCTATCTTGCTATTTTACCATGTGAGAGTGAAGTATATTATATGTCATACTGTATGGGAAATTGCATTGAGAAATTTGCACACTCCTATAAGTGGTTGAAAGTAGTTCTGCTTTAGTGGTCATAGATCTATAAAATGTGAGTACTAATGTAAGCAATCTTAATTAAGTCAGAAAGCAGTATTCTAGTTTATTGTTTTACAGTTAATTGCAGAACCTAATTTTACTGTAATTTTCTGTCTATATAAGCCATATATTGTAAACTATAATAGTTGCTAACCCGATTCTTTCTGCTGGGGTTATGTCTTTTGAAATTTGTTTTCATTGCACTAAAGATATTTTATGTTGTTCGCTTGTTGAGCCCTGTCTTCAAAAACTGTATCTTTTTTTTGCTAGCACCTTGTCCCGCATTTTTGCACAGGGTTGGCATTGTTAAGGCTGGATTTGGCTTGGTTAATTTTGAAGGGGTGGCTGGATGCCCTTCCTGCCACCACCCCATAACCGCCAGGATGGAAGTAGTGTACCTCAAGCTGTCTGCATCTAGTGTAAACCATGAAAGAGTGCGAACGTTTTTCAAATGTCTGTGAAGCGTGTAACTGAGGCGGGATGTGGGGACCAGCCCAGTATTCACCCTACAGGATGTGGAAAGCCACCTAAAGGCCACATGCAGGCTGGCCGGCACATCGGCCCTCGTCGTTAATCCGCCAGGCAGATTTCACCCGTGGCCGGCGCGCCTACCCGAGTCCAGGAAGTAGTGCGTTAGTACTCTCGGCTAACCTGATGGGTCCCTTCAAGAACTGTATCTGGCTGTAAATTAAGTTCTGTTTTTATATTATTTTTCTGTTGTCAAGAAGAATATTTTGTGTTTAATAAATTATGTGTAAAACTGACCACATGCTTGCACAATTCCTTGGGGCACTCAGGCTGTCTCATGAGTATATGCATTGTGAGCACGGAGCCCCAACCTATTGCAGCACCTACTACCTTTCTTGTACTGCAATCTCCAACTATCCTCCATTCTCTTACTTTCTAATGATGGCACCCTTTTGCTGTTGGCCTGGCTGTCCCCTAGGTTCTGGTTTCCTTTTTCACATATTCATTCATTTACTTTACAATACCTTTTGGCTGATGTAAATTTTGGTCCCATTCTGGGTCTGACCTTCACTCTCAAAACATATTTCTGTACTGTGAGGCAGCTGGGCAAGAAGGCCTTAAAGTAGTGCCTACTGCATACAGTGTTAAAGATCATCTGTGCACAGTAATTCCACATAAAAGTCTACATGGTAGCCAATTCGATGTGGTGGGGTCATTATGTACCCTGTTAGTAGAGTCCCCTGACAACATGGGATCACACTGGTGTTGCTTGATGTGCTACTTCCGAAGCATACCAATGAGTATATGGTCGTATTCCTGGCACATCAATGCTCCTGCCAACACCCGTCATGCCTGATTACCATTGCTGTGGCTGGCTGGCGCCCATGGAGAGAGGCCTTGATCAGAGTGGGTGGCATCAGGGCAGACTTCTTGAACATGAACCATATCAAAATAAACCAGAGCAATGGCAATTCCGACTGCTTTCTCTAGCTGTCTTTTCGTGAATTGCTACTGAGGAAATTTAGAGAACCAGCATTTAAGGCTGACTGCAGTACAATTTTACTGCCGCCAACTTATATTTCATGGAAAGACCATAAAGATAAGATATGAGAGATTAGGGCTCGTACAGAGGCATATAGGCAGTCATTTTTCCCTCGTTCTGTTTGGGAGTGGAACAGGGATAGAAGATGCTATTTGTGGTATGAGGTACCCTCCGCCACGCACCGTATGGTGGATTGCGGAGTATGTATGTAGATGTTTGTACAGCGGTGGACTAACTACACAGGAAATCAGGGTGATTATGTTGAGAAACGATGACATTAAAAATTTTGTACTGTTATCGCCATTGTAATAAATTTCGTAAATGTTGTTTTTTGTTATCTTCGTACAATGTTTTCTGTTTTCACAATGATAGTTTTTCGGAATAAAAATTACAAACAAGTGACTACGTGATCCTATTAGATTTTTTCAAAGTCAGTGCTGGGACCGCGGGATTGACACTACTTTCAGAGTGGAGTATCGGGACACCTGTGAATCTGTAATATTCGTGTAGGGCTCCAGCCTGCTCGCCAGGACGATGCGTTTGCGACGCCCGCGGCCCGCGGCGAGAATAAGTGCGTTGGTGGGCCATCAATCTGGCCGCCAGATCCATCTTCGGCCCGTTCCATCTCTTTCAGGCTCGTCATCCGTCTTCTCACGTGGACGCTGCTGCTCGCCTGCTTTCGGTTTGCTCCGATTCCTACAACTATCCGTCGTGTTGCTCTTCACATGAAACGGGTTTCCAGTTACAGAATTGCGGTGAGTTAGTAGAAAGTATGTGTATGAATCAAAGTCGGATTTTAGATTTGTGATTAAGTAATTTCGAAAATTTTTCTCTTTGCTATTGGACAAGAAAGGCGTTGTAATACGTTACACCACACGTATGACAGCATAACTTCTACAAATTTATCGAAGATGATTAGCAAGTTCGTTGATATGTAATGCCGAAACTCGTCTAATTTTTCATATTAACGAATCTGTTAATACACTGGTCAATACAATCCAACCATCATTCATTTCGAAATTACCGAATTGTCTTCCACTGTTGTGCAGAAGTTTGAAATTTGTCTCAAAGCTGCCTACAATCTCCTCCTGTGATGGTACAGAATCGTGGTGGCCTGCGATGTTACCCTCTATCTCGGTGATGCTAGAATCAGCAAGGTGTTGGCACATGAGGAAAAAAGATAAGAGCTCAGAGGTTTTGTGAGGTGTAAGGTGGGTTAATAAAGTCACATTAGCGCCAAATTTGACAGAAATTCTGCACAACACCACCGTCGACGTGCCACACGATGAGAAGATCATAACAGCCCCTATTACCTACATTTAACACTCTTTCTGACGTCTCTGCGATAGAGGTCAGAGCCGCGGTTGTCTCACAGGTGGCAGAGGAAAACATTCCATACTCACCGCCAAACATAATCGGCACGAGAAGACCCCTGGGGTGGCATAAACGGCGTCGGTGCGACCACCTCTTTCCCTGGGGAGTTGATTCGCAGACATTACACGGTCGAAATCGCCAGTTCTCACTGAGATAAGCAGTAGAACACCGGATTTGACAATATTCGGCACTGCTCACACTTCACGGACGATGCGACCCTTTTCTAAGAACATCGTGGGGTTGCAACCACCTTGAGCATGGTCTGACCCCTTTGGACTGAGCGTGACCGAAATTTCCACTCTGGTGCACAGGACGGAATCACTAGAGACATTCGAAGATATATGAAAGTGATCCAAAGAAGAAAATGGTGTTTATACTTCCTCAGCCTCTTCTGTGATGTGAACACGGGGAGCAGGTAGAGGGCAGGGGATGGGGGGAGGGAGAAGGGACAACATTGACACATGTGTGAACAACGAAGGAGCTCTCTAAGTTCCACAGTTCGACGAAACTCTTGGTGCTACCTGCGCCCAGTGTTTAACGCTTTATGCATGTACCTGTACAGAGACTTCGACACCCGTTCAGCTGACTGATAATTTGCTGCTGCTCTGAAGCCTGCATGAATGCACGCGGAATGTAAGGAATGTCAAAGGGGTTGTCTGCACTCAGGCGCTAGAGCAGCACCAAGAGTGCCTAACTGGGGCTTCTTAGAGGAATCCTTTGCCGTTTTATTCAAGCTTAAGTCAATGTTGCAAACATTAACCACCACAGTACAATGCGAACCTGGAAGGCTGAAAAGCATAAATAGCCTCCGTTGCTTCGGATCCTGTTCAGATTTCGCCGAATGGTTTTATACGGTCCCTAATAGTACCACCCGATACATCAGAGTAAAGACTGCGGTCGCGCCAGGCTCCAAAGGGGTCAGATCAATGAACCCGCAACCCAACGATGTCCTTATAAAAGGATCGAACCATTCGGTTGTTAGCAGCGTGGAACATCATAGAGAACGTTATTTTGTTACTCATCGCACTGCAAACACTCGTTTTCGACAGCAAAATGTGTAGGAAACAATACCACAAAGGATGGGGAGACTTCATTGACGCCATTTATACCAACTCCTGAGATACGATGTGTATGAAATGTTTTCCTCGGCCAGCCATAAGGAAACGGCGCGGTTTCTACGTTGAGCACCGTCGCTACGACCTCCATCGCGAAGGCGTCAAAAGAAAGAGTGAAATGTGGTTCTGAGGCCTTGTGACGCGCTTCGCACCGTGTAATACGTCCACGGTGGCACTGAGCAGAATTATGGCGAAATCTGGTGCCAATGTGACGTCATTAACCCACTTCACACCTCACATAAACTTCTGGCCCTTTTCTTTCGCATCCATCGGCACCTTGCTGTTTGAAACGTTGCCGCGCCACGGCGCCACGGTTTTGCACCATTACAGAGAAATATTTTAGGTGTCTTTGAAACAAATTTCAAACTTTTACAGCACAATGGGTGAAAATTACGGGGTAACAAAAAATGTTATCTTTTAATTGTGTCGCGCGGCGTAGTTTCTATATTCGCTGTGAATTGTTATTACTCTTGTGCGGATGAGACGTGGGGAAGTAGATAACATTTTCTTGCATGAATGCGCCCATAGAAAAGAGACGGGTTCTTTGTTTTTCTGACATGCTTTCCAGTCGAAGTCGTAACTACTGGGACAATTCTAAAAGCTTATCACGAGAACTGGGAAACAACATGCAGGCTATGTTATTTTAGTAACGTAAATGTGACAATAAACATTATGAAAGACGGTGATTAGTAACAGAAACTGTTATAAGTCCGAAATTCGACTCACGTGTAAGAAATTTTTGGCGCCAACCGTCCAAATGAATGAAAGAATGCTTATAAGAGGCACTAGCATAAAAAATATAGTATACAATGACACATAAACAAGCAGCAATTCACTGTTGTCAATGTTACTTTCCTTCTTTTTTGGGTGTGTGGGGGGAAGGTTGGCTTCAGTTTAATTCCAGATCTTTAGCAACACATTTTACTACTACATTTTACTTCCACTTCCAAGCTTACCGGAATGACACAGCCAACACAGGTGAAAATATTCTGTTTATTACGCGAATGAAACTTAACAACACACATTACATGGATGCGGTAGCAAGTATATCTCATTCAAGCCGCCACGAATTCCTCTCTTGTGCCAATCACCTCAGAGCACTTGCAACCTACGCCCTCTATTATTTGCTGGATGTATCCAAGTTTCTATCTTCTTCTGGTCTATATTCCTGATGTCTTAACAGATATCCTACCACCCCGTCCCTTCTTCTTGACAATGTTTCCATACACTCCTTTCCTCGCCTGTTCTACAGAGGACCTCCCCATACCTTATCTTATCAGTTCATATAATTTTCAACATTCTTCTGTAGCACCACATTTCTAATGCCTTTATTCTCTGCTTTTCAGGCTTTCCCACAATCAATGTTTAATTACCGTGCAGTGATGCGCTCCAAACGTACATTCTCAGAAATTTTCTCCTCAAGTGAACGCCTATGTTTGATACTAGTTGACTTTTCTTGGCCAAGATTACCCTTTTTGCCAGTGCTAGTTTGGTTTTTATGTCCTGCTTGCTCCGTCCGCCCTGGATTATTTTGCTGCTCAGGTAGCAGAATTACTTAGCTTCACCTGCTGACGTCCTAGGCCGGCGGGTGGTGTGGTATATATACCTGTCGCCTCTCCCCTCCACTGACTCCGCGTATGGACCGAGGGACATGCAGGCCGCGGTGGTGGGGGTAGCTCGCGCTGACGAGATGACTGATGGGCGTCAGTAGGCATGCCGCCTTCGACGGGTGTGGTGCCCCGTTTCCGCTGCTCCTGCAGAACGTTTATTGCTGGATTCCACGCTTGGCTGAGTTGAAATCCGATGTACATGTTAATAAGGTTCTCGTGCAGCCGGATTTCGATTGCTTCCTTGTACACACAATCCCAAAAGCGGGATGTGTTGTGCAGGACTTCTGTGTTCTCGTATTCCGTACGATGATTTGTCTCGAGGCAATGTTCTGCGATTGGAGATTTTGTAGGCTGTTGGAGATCGGTGTGCCGTTTGTGTTCAGTACACCTTTCCTCGATCGTGCGAATGGTTTGCCCCACATATGCTTTCCCACACTCGCACGGTATGAAATAAACTCCAGATTTCCGGAGTCCTAAATCGTCCTTCACTGTCCCTACAAGGGACTTGATCTTTGGCGCCGGGTGGTAGACGCACTTGATGTTATGACGTCCTAGAATCCTGCCTATTTTGCCAGATATGTTGCCCGCGTATGGTATGTAGGCTGTCTCCGATTTACTCTCAACCCATATTCTGTATTCATCAGACTGTGCATTCCATTCGGCAGATCCTGTAATTCTTCCTCACTTTCACTGAACAACAATGTGATCAGCGAATCTGGTCTTTTATATCCTTTTATCACGAATTTTAATTCTACTCTTGAACCTTTTTTCTTTCCGTCATTGGTTTTCGATGTATAGACTGGAGGGTAGGAATGAAAGACTATATCGCTGTCTTACACCCTTTCAATTCTAGCACTTCGTTTTTCGTCTTCCACTGTTACTGCTCCTACTTAGCTCTTGTGCGTATTGAATACTACCCGTCTTTCACTGCAGCTTACACCTATTTTCCTTAGAATTTTGAACATCTTGCACCATTTGACACTGTCTAACGCCTTCTCCATATCGACAAGTCCTCTCACAATAACAGTATTTACTCTGCACGGTTTACGTGTCCGAATTCGGCAATCCCAGAAAAAAATTTTTGAAGTCTCAAGAAGCTACGCTGTATCAATCATTCACTTTATGTACTAACATTACGCTTGTAAGCACACCTAGCTTGCGACAAAAGGTGTCAGAAATTGTCACAATGCCTCAGACAATCCCGAAAGGTGGAAGATCGGTGTTTAAGCCACCTACTTGACTCAAAACTTTTGTTGTACTTTCACGAATAATTCCTGTTAGTTGGCGGATGGTGGACTATGAAAAATTACCGAATGGCTTCTACCCCCTCATTTACGATATCAATATCAGTAAAGCAGATACCGTATCATAATTGCTTTTATTCAGCTGTATCACCGCAGCAATCAGTTTTACTAAATCCACTGATGCCGTTCAAATAAGAGGAATGTTTCTTTAATGCCCATTTGAAATGTCATAGTGGCGTGACAATTCCCCAAAGGGGGTAGGGGGGAGGTGTGGGAGGAGCGGTCCTCTCTCCAGTTTGGCGTGTACCTTTTCCCGTATCTACGGTAGTCCCAGAATTAAATGTGCTTTTTTTTTTCAAATGTATCACCGGGTCTACTACTATGCGAATGCTTCCTGGTGAAATTTACGTAGGGACATTCAGAGCCACACCAACTTCATACGTCTGGAATGAACAAAAATAAGGTTGGCTCACACTGAATGAAACGCAGAGGGGTTACACTATTTCGCTCACATTGAATGTAAAGCAGAGGGAGTACTATATATATCGTGTACATAAAGTGCGGCAACATATTCAATTATTTATTGCACAAGAACCAAACATTGTAGAGATATCATACATATGTCATTTTGAAAAGAAACCCTGAAAGTTTTTTATGTATACCGCCACAGCGTAGTTTGGTAATTTGCCGATAGTCAGCGCTAGTCGCAAACATGGCGAGTTCAGGTGCTGAGCGAGCTTTCTGTATGTTGGAGTTCGACAAAAACAAGTGTGCTACAGCTGTTCAACCGATGTTTAGAACCAAGTACGGTAAGAAACCATCAACAAGGAGGGCCATTTACCACTGGCACAACAAATGCGCTGCAACTGGTTGCTTGTGCCCGGCAAAGATAAGCGAAGGTCCCAGTGTAAGTGAAGTGAATGCGGAGCGCGTACGAGAGCCATTAATAAGGAGTCCAAAGAAATCGGTGCGTAGTGCAACCTGTGAACTCTGAATGTCTCCAATGTCAGAAGCTCAATGACGACGACAAAGACAAGCGTTTTGAGTTTTGTTCGCAGTTGCAACAACTGAATGAAGACGGGGTTGGCATTGTTGACCGCTTAATTTTTAGCGACGAAGCCACTTTTCACAGTAACGGGAAAGTGAACAGGCATAGTTGTAGAACAACAAAGCATGCACACGAATGCACTGAATTTGTGCGAGATTCCCCAAAGGTAAATGTTTTCTGTGCCTTGTCACGTCGAAAATTGTATCGGCCATTCTTATTCGCCGAGAGCACTGTCACTGGGTATTCCTACTTGGACATGTTGCAGCAATGGCTGACGTCTGAAATGCAATCGGACTCTCCATTCATCTTTCACCAGGACGGGTCCCCACCCCATTTTCATTGTGAACTTCATGAGAACCGGAGCACGGAGCTGCCGCATCCATGGAGTGGCCGGGCTACAGAAGGAGACAGCTGTTTCATGAAATGGACTCCTCGATCACCAGATCTCACTCCGTGTGCCTAATTTCTGTGGGCACAAACGCCGGCCAGAGTGGCCGAGCGGTTAAAGGCGCTACAGTCTGGAACCGCACGACCACTACGGTCGCAGGTTCGAATCCAGCCTCGGGCATGGATGTGTGTGATGTCCTTAGGTTAGTTAGGTTTAAGTAGTTCTAAGTTCTAGGGGACTTATGACCACAGCAGTTGAGTCCCATAGTGCTCAGAGCCATTTTTTTTGGGCACAAACCAAAGAACTACCACGTGATGTAGCAGAGCTCTGGGAGAGAATACGGGAAGCGACTGCCACAGTCGACGATGCCATGCTCGGTCGGGTATGGAAAGAATTCGGTTATCGTATTGACGTCTGCAGGGGCACTCAGGGTTCCAACATATGTAAAAAAAAGTCAGAGTTTCTGTTCAAAATGCAAAATTTAATATGTATTACATCTGTACACTGTCTAGTTCTTGTGCAATAAATAATTGAGTGTGTTCTCGGACTTCATCTTCACCATATATACAGGGACGGTTAACGCTGTTTGTGGATGACGCTGGAGTTGTCACCCGATGATGTGCCACATTGCTCGATGGAGACAGGTCTGGTGATCGAACAGTCCAAGATGTCGACGCTCTGTAGAGCATGTTGGTCTACAATGCGCTATGTGGACTAACGTTATCCTATTGGAAAACACCTCCTCGAATACTGCTCTTGACTGACAGCACTATAGGCCGAATCACCATATTGAGGCACAAATTTGCAGTCAGGGTGGGAGGGGTAACCACGAGAGTGATCCAGCTGTCAAACAAAATCGCACCCCAGACTCCAGGTGTATGTGTATGCAACATGCGACCCCCTCCTCCTAACCAATACATGGCCATCACTAACACTGAGGCAGAACCATCTTCCATCAGAAAACGCAACAGACTTCCATCCTTCCCTGCAACGAGTTTTCGCTTTATACCACCCAAGTCGCGCAGTTTACAGTCAGTGGAACTCGTGCTCTAGGGTGTCCGTCGCGGAGCTGTCGTCAAGTAACCGAGTTTTAGCAGCTGCTTAAATTGCTGCTGCAGATGCAGTACGACGCGCCACAGCCCCAGGCCGAACACTGTGTTCTTCCCTCTCTGTAGTTTCACGTGGCCGTCTGGAGCCCGACCTCCTTGCGACCGTACATTTCCTTGACGACCGCTGCCAGCAATCATGTATAGTAGCTGCGTTCTTCCCAAGGCTTCCTACAATATCGCAGAAGGAACTTCCGGCCTCTCGAAGCTTCATTAGACGACCTCGTTCAAATCTAGTGAGGTGTTGATAACGGCGTCTTTGTCGCCTTAAAGGCATTCCCGACTGACAGCAACTCACCATGTCCAACCACAAAGATAACTAATGTTCTCGACCGTTACAGCGTGTATTTAAATCCCGACTGACAGCAACTCACCATGTCCAATCACAAAGATAACTAATGCTCTCGACCGTTACAGCGTGTATTTAAATCCCGACTGACAGCAACTCACCATGTCCAATCACAAAGATAACTAAAGCTCTCGACCGTTACAGCGTGTATTTAAATCCCGACTGACAGCAACTCACCATGTCCAATCACAAAGATAACTAATGCTCTCGACCGTTACAGCGTGTATTTAAATCCCGACTGACAGCAACTCACCATGTCCAATCACAAAGATAACTAATGCTCTCGACCGTTACGGCGTGTATTTAAAGCAAAACCGATTTCCATGCCCGTAGTGGCGCTACTAGATCCACTCTTATGTGAATGAATAACCATCGCATGTAGTAACACGCCTACCAACTTTCGTTTATGTCCCACTAGTCCTTCTTAGTGTTAACGATTTTTTTCCATCAGCGGTGGTAGTTTTGCTGCTGATTGTGATAACTGCTGGTTGGGAAGTTGTTCCACGCTATGAAATGGCAGCTCGGAGTACCGTGGTGTGCCACTGAGAAAACGACGGGCATGTAGTGATAAGAAGATTCATTCTGCCGTGACGTTGGTACTGAACTGTAATTGGGAACTGTCGAGTTAATGTTCGAGGGTTAGTCATAATAAGTCGCAAACGCCAGAATACCGGATATCATTTACAGTATATGTATTCAGAAAGAGGCAGCACATGTCGCATGGAACGTATCCGATACACAATATTCCGCAGCCAATTGTTAATGATCTGCAGTCATACCAAAATGGCAGGTGTGCTATGGGTGTGTACCCGACTAGAACAACGCCAGTTTTGTGACTCGAGGGACTGTCAGCAGAAAACTTCCAGAGCGAGTGAGACCAGTAAGACGACACTCGGAAACAGTTTAGATACTCACACTGGCTACATATGATGAGCCGTCTAATCTGGCAGAGAGAGTCATCATGGAACTCAGAAAACTGTGTAGACTCCACTGCTCCAGACAGTAATGCATGTGGGAGACGCATCTTTGGTCATTCTGGATATCCTAAGTGAGCTTCCCTATGAATCGGCGTTGCTTTCCAAAGTCCTCGTTCTGAAGAATCAAGAGCTCCCTAACGACATAAAGGAAATGGTACCACGGCCAAAGCAGTGCTGACTCCATCGCCATGTAAACACAGAGACTGCGTTGCAAAATTTGATATGTGTGGTGGAGCATAGAACCAGGTATGGACGCAAATGCGTAAGGCAAATTGAGTTTCGTGTTGGGCAGAAAGCTTTAGTAGACACCCAACGACTATGTAACAAACGCAATGCATTGTCTCAGAGATTTTTCAAGATGTTTAATTGTCCATGCAGAATGCAGAGGATCCCCCACCTTCATACTGTCGACATTGAAACAATACACATGCACAAGGTAAGCGGGTTGCGTTATATTTCGCCCTTAAATCTTTGGGTCGACTAACAGGGAGAGAGTGACACAGATAGTGTTTGGGTTAACTGTGAGATTGAAAGTCATCGTGAGTAAATTGTTTTTTCTTTGTTTATTCTATTTAATTTGTATCTTTTATGGAGCAGCTTTTGATGATTTTGCCTTTGTATTGTGTAACAGTTTTCTCTGTATTATTAGGCTCTGGAAGTCAGTTGCTCTTTCATATGCTTTTTCTCCTATGTCTCTTAGTAAGGTAATTCTCCAGATTGCGACTTTTTCTATAAATGAGGTTAAATATATGTACTTATAAGAGGAATAGACACAGTGGTCGATTTTTTTCCTTGGTGTTTCTGATCGAGTAGGCTACTATTTTTTTGTGTGTAGGAAGCACAGTCTGCAAATGAAATGAGTGAAGTGGAAGTTTTGCTAGATATTTGCTAGATTTTTCTGTTCTGAGTGGGTCTGTTAATCTACACTTGGATAATCAGTCTGATTTTGCATTTGCAGCGTCTTTATTGATCCGCGTAATCTATGTAAGTGAGGCGATTTTGTTGATAACTGTTCCTCTATTGCATCAGTGACGACATAACTCTGTGGATAGCTTTTCGAAGAGCGTGGTGTAACATTTTCTGTTAGTGGATGTACCCATCAAGCGGATGTCTGTGTCTTACATGTGGAGGGCGTAGAAAGTCTAGGGTCCATAGTCGGAACTGTGCATATTTCATTTTTATTTTCTGTGCTGTTTGCTATTCTTATTCTGTCATATATCTGTGAGAGTGCGAATCTTTGGGTATTCATTTCTTTGAAGTCAAAGTAATGTAAGATTTGTCACCTGTGAATAAAACCCTCATGGAGCATTAGATCTGAATATGCCACATGCGTGGCTAAAACCATGAACCTCATTTGAAGTGGCATATACTTAACTGTAATTTTTCTGTGTCGTTTCCTTTCCTCGTTCTGTCCTATGTTTGGGTGTGGGTGGGTCTTTTACCTTTGGTGTCCCTGATGTGAGACTGGTGTGAAGTTAGTCGTCTTGTAACGAAATGTATGTCCATGTCTGTGTTCAGAATGTTCCAGACATTTGGGTTTCTTCATGTATTTATTTAACTGATTGAGAAATCTGAGGGATGAATCAGTTTCACATGTCATGTTGTTTGGTTTCATAGTGAGTTGTCAGGGAAAGGATGATTAACATGACGTGACCAGGTGGTCTTTTTCAGTGAAGTTTTTCGTATCTGGTATGTGCAATTCCATGCAAGCTGTGGTGATACTGAATAGTTGTTTACGAGGTGGTATTTATATGTGAATTTTGTGCTTTTAATGATTCCCTCTTTACAAGTATGACATTACTGTTTTTGGTGGATATGTTGACGTTCTAATGATTGAGTTTGATTTGAGTTTATTAACTCATTTGCATGTAGAGGTAATTGTGAAACATTTTCCGAACTGCTGTTAATAGATATAGTTGGGCAGTAGTCAGCAATGACTATACTGGACCTGTACTTCTAGAGATTATTGTAAGAAGTGCTGTGTAGTAATTAGTGCCTGAAACGAGAGGTCTGTGTCAGATTGTGGATGATTAGTTTTGCCTACCTGGAATGAGAGAACTGTGGGCATTATTGAGTATTTTATAGAATATTCCTCAGTGAGGATATGAGAAGGGAAATGGTAGCCTCGAAAACGATTGAAGAAACCCACTAGTTCACAGAGACTTTCATAAAATTTTGATCGTTACGCACTGGTAAATGAGTGGATATTATTAACTTCTCAGTTTCAGATTATAATTCTTTTATTGAAGCATGTGATACAAGAGGCGACTTGTACCAACACAAGCTTAGTATGTTGATTACTATGGAGACCAAAATATAAAGGCTAGTGGGCTACAGGTGTGGCTATGCTGTTATCATCTTCCAACTTAAAGATTGTTGGATCAGTAATCAATATGAGACCCATTCGAAGGTGAAGTGGCCGAAACGTGATTGAAGTATTTTTATGATATGCTTTGAGTCACTATAGAATGTTGTTGGGTATTCGCCATAGTACAGTGGAAGATAAGTGATTACTTGTTGACAGGAAATGTAGATGACCTTGATTTGACTTTTGTTCAGTGCGAAATTGAAAGTAACTTTAGACATCAAATATGTAAGACCCTGCACCTTGTGTGTGTGTGTGTGTGTGTGTGTGTGTGTGTGTGTGTGTGTGTGTGTGTGTGCGTGTGTGCGTGTGTGCAGAATAATAAAGTGAGCCAGGGAAAGGATTATCCCTAAACAATTAATGTAGATGGTGATTGTAAATATACCTCAGATTACTTAAAAAGGTATCATGTTATGTTTTTCTTATGTGTGAAATATTGGCATCGTAATTGGTACGTGTCGGATGATTTCTTTGACTCCTGGATGGATTTCACAATAGGTTATGTAGAATCCGAAATCAGATACTGTGTAACCTCCCCACGGATAAAAAATACAATGTATATTGCATTCACATTTTAGCGTAACCTACCATACAGACAAATTGCGTAACCTATCAATAATAAAATGTGACTAGTCTCTCAATAGAATGATAGCTCACTTTTAGCCTTTCAATCATTGACTGTGAATTTGAACTGGTAAATTTTGGACGTCAGGAGTGCTGCATCATGGCCCTGAAAGATCATTCTGAATAAATTGAAAATTCTTACCTCAATAAGGTCGCCGGATAACGCATATACATCTGCTCCTATAAGAAATTTTTCTGGCAAGGCTCAGTGCAATGCTGGCCGATAGATTTGTCATGCAAACAACTGATTTAACTTCACAATAATCAGGATGACCATGGATTGGAGAAATTAGTAAAATCCTTAAATTGGGTTAAATGATTGTCAGAACTTATTTTTTATAAGAAAGATTATTATTAAGAGATTTCTTTTTTAAAACCATTTACATGGGACTTGATATAACAATACTACATATGCGCGAGGCTGCTTTTACCTTATACTACAACGCTCAGGCAACACCATCGCTCCATACGACCGGCCCAGCCAACTCAATATACCAGACTGCTAGCTACTACTACTACAACTGCTACAGACACTGCTCTTACTGCTGACAACACTGCTCTCTGGTCTGAGATTCTATTGCAGCTTACATATCGCAGGCAGCGAGTGAGCAATCCATCGAAATTACATCTGTTCGAGTGCGCTAGCAGCAAATTCCTTAATCATGGATGTCTTACATAACCCTCCACTGGAGGGAGGGGGTGGGGCAAAAATTTGGCAGCGATGGTGAGTCAATTGGACTTGCCATGAGCAACAAATTTTTCTATAATCTGTTTAGTTACAATGTCTACAGTCACAGAGTATATACATTATTGATAAGTGCAGAACATATTAAGAAATGAAATATAGTGCACACGCACTGAGTTCAGAACATATTAAGAAATGACAAAATGTATATGCAATGAGTACAAAATTTAGTAACAAATGATATAAAGTGCACACATACTGTATAAGTCTTCAGCATTTTTACATGAACTGATCACATTAACAAATGAAATGAAGTTCACTCACACTGTATATGTCTTTAGCATTTTTACAAAAACAGAATACATTAAGACAATAAATAAAGTGCACGCGCACTCTAAAGGTCTTTATCATTTATACAAGAACTAGGAAAGAAATGAGAAGGATAGCATCAAGGTTGTAGCACAGTAGGTTGCATGTAGCTGCACTGGAAGTCCATATCTTTCTCAAGTTCTCTTCCCTGAAGTATTTATCAGTGTAGCCAAGACACTGAAATGTTGTATTAATATTGTATGTTATCATTTTGGTAGTACATCAGGTACACCAAACAGTAGGACCATATTGACATCTCCTTCAGTCAGAGTGGTGGACAGTTTGGTGTCAACACCACATTCTGGTAGAATCCATACTCTTACATCAATGTAGAATTAGTGCAAAAACCATATATAGTGCTCCATGAAAATGAGGATGGACAGGACATACGGATATTGCAGTAATTGCTGGTAATTAGGACAGAAGGTGAAGGACATTAAGTCTTATGGTAGTCATCATTCAGAATTACACTAGTGTATCAACCGATTTGAATAATTATTGGCACTCATTGGCTAGTTACTAAACATTTATGTACTATGTATGGAGTATTACAGAACATTAATAATAATTCATCTTATTACAGTAATTATTGGCATAGCATTTATGCATAAGTCATCTAGTTACAGTAATCATTGGCATAGCATTTATAGAGTATAACAAAATATTATTTACAGAAGTTATTGGCATAGCATTTATGCATGTCATCTCATTACAGTAATTATTACAGAACATTATTCATAAGTCATCTAATTACAGTAATTATTGGCATCATAAGTCTTCTCATTACAGTAATTATTGGCATAAGTCATCTCATTACAGTAATCTTTGCTATAACATTTCTGCGTAAGTCATCTCATTATAATAATCATTGGCATACCATTTATGCAGTATTACAAAACATAATTCATAACCCATCTCACTACAGTAATTATTGGCATCATGTCATCTCATTCCAGTAATCATTGGCATTCAGTTATGCATAAGTCATCTCATTACAGTAATTATCAGTATTATTCAGAAGTCATCATTCAAAACAAGAGTTATTGCATGTAGCATCAAGCTGCTAGTGTTTATATGTGATATCATGCAAGTGACATAAGACATATTTAAAATGTAAGACATTGTATCTACTGCTCAAGGTCTATAGTCCAATAATATGTAGATATAATGGATTCAATACATCAGAGCAATTTGCAGTATATTTAGGACTACAAATATATCTTAAACTGGTAGCATTATTTAATTATATACTGGTAATAGTTGGGACTGGTAATAAATGCATTGCAGTGGGATCGATAATTAATTGCTGGGGTATGAAAATATTTGCTTTTGACTTATTGGTGGAAATAAGGTTAAATACATCATTCATCATGAGTCAGCTGTAGCAAGGTTATGAAACAAGTAGAGTATATGTGATCACATTCATAAACGATAGGCACAACTGGGTAAAAAATGCAAGTACTAGCACAGGTTTGATAACTAACTGATTATAGCATATTAATATCATGAAAAGCTTCTCCTGGAAAAATTACAAAATGGATTATTGAGCTGAAAGAAAAAATGTGTATTATCCTGAAAAGTAGTAAACTTCAAATTAACAAGTAATGAAACGTTGACTTAATATGTATGTACTCCAGTGGTCTTTCTCAAAACATGTAGTCATTATACTATGCGACATAAGACATACCATCAAATGGAACTGCAAGAAATATTTAAATAACTACATAGCATTTCTTAACTAACAGAAAATATATAAACTACATCATTATCATCATCTGCAAAGAAAAACATATTACCATGTTCTTCATATAACTATCCATCACCATTTATCATCATCTGCAAAAAAATAGACACTTCATTATTCATTATTCATATTACCATTTACTTCATATAAATATTCATAGTATAGAGTTTCTTACTTCTAGCGTATTTCATCACTAAAATTAACACGTGTAGTTCTGCCTGACAGCTTGCATAAATCGCCTCATATTCTGAAAGAAAATTAATTAGTTAAGACAGCTATTATTAAGTGTGTATAGTATATTCTTGTTAATGCTTGTTATTCTGATCCATTTACTCTTCATGACAAGGTACTGCATTTTCTTTCTTTCATTCTGATGGTAAAATTTCCATTTCATATTAAACCACTGTGCTTGTATAATTTATTTCCTTTACATGGTATTGCTTTTTGAAAATGATGAATAAGGATTAATATCTTGCATTTAAATCATATACCCATTAAATCAAAACTTGCTTCTAGTTATATAACTAAGCATACAGTATAGCACGATAGAAAACATATTAGGTCAAAACCATAGTCAATTGTGAAGTGCAAAAATGTACACACAATATCATAATGTAGTAGCAAAAAATGTAGAATAGTCAAGATATTGAGATATCATAAGGAAAAATGTCAAAGTCAACTGGTGTTTGTTATATCTTAGAAATTTCATAGTGCGTACAGACACAAATTCTACTTTCGATAGGAAAACAATTATACATACACAAAAAAATAGAAAATGTGCATGGTCGGATATATAACGACAAGAAAAGCGACCTGCTAACCTAACCTTGCTGCACACTTGTCAAGAAAAAATACGATCATCATCGGTAAGTGGTCATATAAATATCTGGAAATGGCATTACAGTGTGATAAATCATAAAGTATGTTCATTCAATTATGGGTTTAATATTGGAAATATGGTGATTGCCCTTGCTTTTTCTGGTTCTCAAAGTTTCGACATGTACTACATTGGGATGAGGAATACTGCTAATTCTATATGGACCTGCACATAGAAGCTCAAATTTACTGCATCTACTCTTTCCTCTGTTACATAAATAATGTGTGTGTACTAATATCTTCTGTCCAATGTGAAAGTCACAGCATGTACGAACCTGTTTTTGCTGCCTTCTCCGGCGTTCTGGGGCACGTTTGATGTTGTTGAGCTCAAAGTCAATTATTTGATGGTGGAGTAGTCGACGAGATGTAGGAGAAGATACTAATTCTTTAATTTTGTTGGGTGGTTCAACATTTTTCAATATAACAGTCGGAGATAGCATAGTAGATTCATTTGGTATGGCGTTAATTACATCCTGGAATGAGAGTGTGTGTGTATCCCAATCAATATGTTTTTTATGGCAGTATATTCTGCATAGTTTACCAATTTCTTTCATTAGTCGTTCACAAGGGTTCGAAGAAGCGTAATACTTGGATATATAGATCGGAGAAATGTTACTAGCTCGTGCCCATATTACAGATCAAAATTGTGGTCCATTGTCGGAAATTACTTTCAATACATGCCCTACATGGAATAAAAAATGTTTTACACATGCATTCGAAATAGATTTAACAGTAGCTTTGCGTAACGGAGTGAAGGTAACACATTTCGAAGTGAGTTCAACAGCGACAAAGATGTAGCAAAAACCTCTACTAGATCTGGGAATCGGACCAAAAATGTCTACACCGGCCATGTGTCTCAATTTAACGGGTACAATGGGATGTAACGGAGGAATATGTATATTCGTATCTGATTTAGCTTTGTGACAGATTTTGCATGACGCTAAAACTCGTCGAATACGTTTCTCCACGTTAGCAAAATAACAGTTCTGTCTCAGTATAAGAAAACATTTTCTGGATGTGTAATGTGAGTAACTTAAATGAGTATACCAAATTAATTTGCTAACAAGCTCGTCAGGGATATATAATAACCTGTTGTTGCTGTCAGGGTGAGAGCGGTGAAACAGAATATTATTGCGTACAGTATAATGGTTTCTAATGGTATCGTTATTCTTATCTTGCCAAAGGTGTTTAATTTCTTTCCATACGTTGTCTTTGCTCTGATCCTGTGCTATGTCTCGTAATGACGACGAAATGAAATTTTGAAATGCAACTTGTTGAATATACATGACGCTAAAATTTGCTTGGCAGAAGTTGGTTGCGATGTCTTGCTGATTGTTGGTGAGAGAACGGGATAGTGCGTCTGCTACAACATTGTGTACCGGGAATGTGAACAATTGTAAAATTAAATTCTTGTAAATCAAGTTTCCATCTGCTTAATCTGTCATGTGTAAATTTAGCAGAAAGTAAAAACTGTATAGCTTTATGATCTGTGTAAACGGTAGTATGTCTTCCATAAAGAAAATGCCTAAATCTGGTAAATGCCTATACAACACCTAATGTTTCAAGCTCTGTAACAGAATAATTGCTTTCAGCAGGTGACAGAATGCGACTTGCAAAGGCGATGTTTTTAATTACTGTAGTGCCATCTTCTTCAATTTCCTGAAAAATGTATATGCCTAAAGCGGTGTTAGAACTGCCTGTGGCAATGGAAAAATTTCTGGTAGGATCTGGGTGTGATAGAAGTGGTGCATTTAACAAGGCATGTTTCAGGTTAACAAATTCAGACTGTGCTTGGCTATCCCAGGACCAAATAGCGTTCTTACCCGTCAACTGGCATAATCTAGGGGTGTCTAAAGCAGAGTAATGAAAAAGTTTACAGAAAAAGTTAATTAATCTCAGAAAGCTGCGTAGTTGTTTCTTCGTCGTTGGAACAGTAATGTCACGTAAAGCTTGAAGTTTTTCCGGGTCAGGCGTAATGCCTTCTGCTGAAATTACATGTCCAAGAAATTTTATGGAAGTTTTCCCAAAGTGAGATTTGCTAAGATTAACTGTGAGTCCTTGTGCACGAAAAGTTTGCAACAGTTGTTCCAGAATCAGATTCTGTTCAGACCAGTTAGCTTCTGCAATAAGAATGTCGTCTACATACGTTGTGATTCTGTCTCTAAGTTCTGTTGGAAGTATTGTATTCAAACCGTGAATAAATGCTGCTGAAGAAATTGTTAAACCAAACGGTAATTTGCAAAATTGATAACAATCACCAAAGCAGAGAAATGCTTTTTACTTCCTGCAGTTCGGATGGAACTGAATTTTCCAAAATTCCGATTTCAAATCTAATGTGGAATAAAAAGAAGTACCATGACATTTCTGTAGAAATTCTTCTAGTGACTGTGGGCGATCTGTTTCATTAATAATAATGTCGTTGACATGACGCGAATCAAGTACGAGGCGAAGTGAGCCATCCTTTTTCTTAACAATATGGAGCGGGTTTATGTATGGACTAACTGCCGGTTCAATAATTCCTTGGTCTAGCATAGCTTGTAATTCTTTCTTAACTTGTTCTCTGTGAATATAAGGAATAGGATAATGTTTGGCTTTAAATGTGTCGTGCTGTTAAACATGAAATTCATACATAAAACCGGACATAGTACGAGGGATGTTGTCAAAAACTGGAGCTTGCTGTAAAAGAATTTTACGTAGTTGCGTACGTTCGTCGTCTGTATTTGCACAGCTTTGTTTTACTTTATCAGAAATCATTTGCATAACGTCATAATCGGCTTCGTCTGGTGTATTACAGCTGTGTACGTACGTATCTGTGACCAATGCGGAATGACAGTCCGTGTTACGCGATGTAGAAAAGACCTCTGTTCGATTAATTGCCTGTTCATCTGCAGATAAAGCGTGCTGAAATTCTAATGCCAGTTGTACATTCTCATTCTTTAACATTGAATAGGAATTTTGAAAGTCAATAATTGCGTCATATTGTACCAGAAAATTTGAACTTAAAATAACATCTGTTGTCAATGAGGGAACAATCCAAAAATTTGAGTGGAACGTATGACCTGCAATACAATATGATAAGTGTGTCTGTAACTTTACATCTACTCCTTTACTAGATACTGCTCCTTTTACTTTAGTTTTGCCTAATGGTAAGGTAGGATAAATATTCTCTTTTATTACATTCGTTGAAGGTGAAACGTCCCCTTAGAAAAATTATACATGACTGTGTTTAAACTGACACACAATATTTTTTAGTGCAACGCAGTATGACTTTCAATAATCACTACAAAAGAATGGCCCTGACTAACATTAACCTATACCTTTCACAAATCACTTACCTCACAAAAATCTTCGTTACTCGAACTACTGCAATACAGCGAGCACCACTACTGCCAGCTAAATAAAAGATTCAAACTACGGAAGGCACTAACTACTGATAGGCATAGTTAGCAAATGAAAGATTTTAACAGAGAACAAACAATGTATTTACCTTAATAGTGTTGAAAAATCATAATATTCATAGCAGTTCATGACATCCAGTCTTACAAATTTCAAAACTCCGCCATTTCTCTCCCCACATCCACCACTGTTGACGGCTCACCTCCAACTGCTCAACGCTCCACGCTGTTCACATCCAGCTGCCCAACACTACAATGGCAGACAACAATGCAAACTAGCCACAGACCGCACACAGCACAGCCAGTGATTTTCATACAGAGCGCTACGTAACGTTGCCAATAAGAAAACATAAACAGCCTACTTACATAGCCCCCATGCTTTGCACAAAAAAATTTACAAATTGTTTTGGGCAGTGGCCAATACAGATTTGAAAAAATTTATCATAGTTACAATAACAAAGATATCAAATGCACACACTTATTGATACAATGTTGGTCAAAAGCTAAAATTTTCTCACAGTCCATAAAGACAGTCCTGATCATTCATCACAGTAAAATTGCAGTGTTTTTCTCAAAGTCTGAGCAGTAAAACAAAATGCACATGGAAGTAGTGGATTTCCATGCAGTCTTGAAGATGTAGTGTTGTCCTTCCAACGTAAAGACAGTACTGACTCTCGACATGCAGACAGTTAATGGGCCATAACAGAGCAAACCTACAGCAGAGTCATTTGAAGTTTTGAAGAATATTGGTAGGAAGGTCATCACAGAGTAGACCCACTGTAGTCCTGGTAGAGATTACGGTATTGGTGGGCCACAAGAGGTGCAGACCCACTGTAGTCCTGGTAGAGATTGTGGTATTGGTGGGCCACCAGAGGTGCAGACCCACTGCAGTCCTTGTAGAAATAATGGTACTGGTAAGTCAGCAAAGGTGTAGACCCACTGTAGTCCTTGTAGAAATAATGGTATTGGTGGGTCATCAAAGATGCAGACCAACTGTAGTCCTTGTAGAGATGGCCAGCAGCCATCTGTTGTGGCTGTGCAGGTGCACAATCACCATTGAAGAGTCTTGCGGGTAATATAGCAAGTCCATAACCACCACTTGTGCACTCACAAAGTTTTGGGAATTGTCCTTAGAACCAGCAATGCTGTTAACCAGTCCCTTGCTGAATTATTAACACACATGCAAACACTAACAGTCCCTACTTCTCACATATTGTCCATATATTATGACCAACAGAAACGTGTGCAGTGAAATGTAACTTAAAAGTTAATAATATGATGAACTGGTGACAATTACAATTTTACAACATGAGAATACAATTACAAAGATACAGAAAACATCATTAAAACATAATAATACAGATAGCATTTGTAGTAATACAGGCTTTACAAAAGAATCGAAATAACATATACATCAGTGTTACAGGAATTATAAGTACCTACATAAATTTTCAGAATAACTTTTGCAACATCAACTGCACACATGAGCAACAAAACAGAACAGATAAATAATGTCTAAACATCTTTACAAAATAAATAACATATTATTAATGCAAATTATATTTGAGGATAACAGTATTCCTCATCATAGTGAATGTAGTTGAGTATTAGAAAAATTCTACAACATAAATCGTATCAGATAAACACATAAAGACAGGATGAACACAAATACACAAGGGTACACAAACATATAGCGGAATAATACAAAAGGAAAGGACAGGGTTTGTTTTACTGCAGTATTTTGCAAACAAAACTTTCTTTACTTCTTGGAGATCTCCCTTCATTCATCATTATTCCCAAAAAGTCCTATCTATACCTGCTTTCTGTATTCTATTCATATTTCTTTCAAAATTATTATTTAGAAGAATCCGTGCTAAGGCTGAAATCTTGTGACAGATCTGGATGAGCTAGTATTGGCGCGTTAAGTAGCGATTCTTTCAAAGAATTGAATTCCAACTGTGCTTGTTCGCCCCAGTTCCAAATAATATTTTTTCCAGTGAGAGAACAAAGTTTTGGTGTAACTAGAATTTGCATATTCAGAAAACGACGGTAAAAATTTACGAGACCTAGAAAACTGCGGACTTGTTTTTTTGTGGATGGAACTGGAATGACTCTGATTGCTTCTAGCTTTTCAGGATCCGGCTGAATGCCTTCAGAAGAAATAATATGTCCCAAAAACTTCACCTTTGTCCTACCGAATTCAGACTTTTCCAAGTTAACTGTAATTCCAGATTCTGCAAAAATATGTAACACGCTGTTGAGGATGCGATTGTGTTGTTCCCTTGAGGCTTCTGCTATCAGAATATCGGCCACATATAAGGTGATATGACGTTTTAAGAACTCAGGTAATATGGAATTTAGCCCGCGAATGAATGCTGCCGAAGAAATGTTCAAACCAAAAGGAAGTTTCCGAAACTGATAACAAACGCCGAAACAAAGGAAAGCTGTGTATTTTCTACATTCTGGATTAAGTTCGATGTGATAAAAGCTGGATCCGAGACCAATAGAAGACAACACTTTTACACCATTGAAATTTTGAAAAAGTTCTTCTAACGTTTGCGGCCTGTCTGTTTCAGGAATGATGATAGTAATGATTTGTCTCCAATCTAAGACAAGCCTGATCGATCCATTTTTCTTCTCAACAACATGTAATGGATTGTTGTATGAGCTTACTGCAGGCTCAATAATGCCCTCGTCAAGCATAGATTGTATTTCTGTTCTAATACGGTCTCTATAATGTGCTGGAATTACGCATGGTCTAACACAAAATTTAGTATGCTCACGAACACGAAATTGGTATTGAAATCCCTTGATTGTTCCTGTTTTGTGAGTAAAAACTGTGGAATGTGCTTGTAAAATCTCAAAAACGTCTTGCCTATCACTGTCATTAAAATTCCAATTGCTTGAATTTTGTTGTGAATTAACTCATTAGTATCAAATGCGCCGTCCATACCATCCCTGTCAGTACTTGCAGAGTGATTGTTAGTGTCAAGTTCCGTCGAAAATTCCGAATTGTTGTCTAAGAGGTAAAGCTGATTAATTTCTTCGTCATGGTTTGAGAGCCAATCTTCAAATTTCAAAGCTATTGACTTATCTTCTTTCTCTAAACTTATTTCAGCATCGTGAAAGTTTAAGATTGCTTTGTATTCATTCAAAAAGTCTACTTCCAATATAATTTCCATCGGCAATAATGGAACAATAAGAAAGTTCATAGAGAAGCTGTGGCTTTGACAAAAGAATCCTAAGTTGGTTTTGTTGGCGTACATCTACACTTTTTCCAAAGATTGCAGCTTGTAATTTAATCTTACGTAACGGAAGTGTGGGACAATCGTTCGATTTGTTGCATTTGCTAAAGGCTGTTTCACTAATTACTGAAATGGGACTGCCAGAGCCAAGTACTGCCGTAAATTTTACGTCATTTACTGTAATGTGAATTACAGGATATGCAATGTTGTTATGTTTTACGTCGTGTTCCTGGAGTAAGATGTCCCTAATGTCTTCCATTTTTACGTAATTACTAGCTACGGCAGCTGCGTCGTCAGTTTCATAAGTACGTTTTGTGGCTGCCAGCGGTGTGAGTCATTGCCTATTGTCTCTTTGTTGGCGCGCGTCGTTATTGGGATTTGGAGACCTAACTTCTACAAATTCACCTTGTCGAGGGGGCCCTGCTCTGTTTGAATCCCGCCAGTTCTGATGCAATTCAGCTCTGTCCTTACGATCATATCGTCTGTCGTCATGTCGGTAGATTCCATAGTTTCTTTCTTGTCGGTCACGTGGTGGAGAATTTCTCCCTGAATCGTAACTGTGCGCTGGACCGTTGCGTCTAAAGTTATTCTGTCTCCCTTGATAATAATTATTTTGGTTCCCATATTGTCTGTTTCTCTGATTGTCTCTGCGATAGTCACCACCGCGGAGACATGATCTTTCCCTGTAATTATTACTACTCTGCCAACGGTTGTCATACGGGTGGTGTCTGTTTTGGTCACGATTTGTGTTGTGAGAATAGCCTTGTCGTGTCCAGTTATTATTTCTTTCATCGCGGAATTGCGACGGATGTGACCTGTAATTGTTGTGTTCCTGTTTTCGCGTTCCGCGATTGTCAGTGACAATTTCTAATTCTTGTAAGAGTTCCTGAAAAGCTTCAATGTCGTCTTTGCAACGTCCTGCCAAAATAATATGTCGTAAATGTTCAGGTAATTTGATTAAGCAAATGCGGATGAGTTCTGAGGGGCTGTATGGGTTTGACAGGTACTGATTCTTGTGCAACATGTCTTCAAAATATTTCAAAAGACTGGAAAATTCAGATTGTTCGAAGTGTTTCATCATTATGATGCTATGTTTTACTCGGTCTTGTGTAGTTTGAGACCAATATTCTGAGAGGAATGCATGGTAAAACTCTCCTTCACTGTGACAATCGTGAATGACCGATCGCATTCTTACAGCTGGTTCATTCTCTAAATAGCCACACATAAATTCTAATCTGTGCTGCAATGACCAGTTGGGAGGAAAACAATGAGAGAATTGATGGAGCCACGCTTGTGGATGAATGTCGTTGCCAGAATTCTTAAATGTTTTAAATTTACGTGTAGTAATGAACAGCTTATAGTCAAAATCATCATGTCGGCGAGTCGCATATCGGTCATTGTTACGTCGTTTCAGCGGTTCCATTTCAAAATTCGGTGCACCTTGCTAATTTCTTTCATAATTTCCGAAATGCGCTGTGTTATTATTTTGTGGCTGTTCCGTATTTCTATGTCCCTCTTCCCGTATTGGGGCGCGAATGTCCTCTGAAATACGTAATTCTTGTATTACCTGTGTCAGCTGATCTTGTACTTCCCGGATTTCCCTTTGGTGTTGCGTATTAACTTGATTCTGATTTTGTTTAAGTTTTCTAATTTGTTGGCACTCTTCTGTGTCATTAAAGACTACCGGTTTTGTGTCATTCAGATTATCATCTACCTTCGTAGATAAATTATTTAGCTGATTCTAAACTTCAACTACTTTCTCTGATAATGAACTAATTTCCTCCATGTGTCTTTCTGAACCAATTTTCAGAGTATGTACTGTGTCCTTTAAGTTTTCCCGAGTTTTTGCAAGTTGCGTAACCGAATCGGTAGATGCAACTGAGTCAATTTTAGCTTGCAAGGTCTCATGATTTTCACGAACAATAGTTTGCAGTTCTTTTATGCCTGCTTCGTGATCCTGTAATGCATTTTTATGCCGCGAAAAAGAGGTTGAAAATGCTCACAAATTTGTGTTTTTAAGTCATTACAGACTTTTTGACATTTCGATTCAATGTTATGTAACTCAGTAGTTAAATCTTCACGTGTTTGTTCAAGCTTATGTACCACTGAGTCTAACTTTGAAGCTTTTGTTCCATTGCATCTAACTGTTTCTGTGTTTGTCTCTTTTGTTGTTCCATTGTGTCTAACTTCTGAAAATTTTCTTCCATTGTGTCTAACTTTTGAAGATTTTCTTCCATTGTGTCTAACTTTTGAAGATTCTGTTCCATTGTGTCTAAGTTTTGAAGATTTGGTCCCATTTGTTTCTGATTTTGTTCAAGCATTGTGTCTAACTTTGTAGCCTTTGTCCCATTTGTTGCATTAACTGTAATAACAATGCACTGGTGTCTGAAACATGTTCCTCAGTGCTTTTTGGCAGTGAAGTTGCACCGGCAATATTCACATTTTGACAAGCAGAAAATGTGTCTTGACTTATTTGAGAAAACTGTGAGGACCCAAAACCTCAGTCTACAGTATTTGCAAGATTGTGTCCTGTCATTTCGGATTCCTGGGGCGACCTGTTGCCGACCGATCGATCGATAATGCTTCCCTGTTCACTAATTGTTTCACTGCCTACACCATTATTTGCAGCCCACTCCATTTCCCTATGCACAATTACCAAATTACTATGTTGAACATTAGTTAATTCATTACACAGTGGCGCTAACACACTGCTTTCGTCTACACTGTCATTTCTCAATTTACTTTGGAGCCTAGTATTACGTTTTTCACACGCCATAATTGTCACAATATTTCACACGATAACACAGAAAAGCACAATTTGAAGAGCAAAAATAAGAAAACACATTAACATAGCACTGAAAATAATTTCTAGTTAATCGCAAGAGCAAATGCGAAATACTTGGTGCAAATCTACATGCATGCCACAATTGTTTTACTGTACAACAATGAAAGACTGCAACTACAAAGGAGATTCTCTCTACAATTACGCGCTAGCAATAAACAATAGCTACACTAATTACACAAACTACAAGAAAAAATCAGAAGACTCCAGTGAGGTATCTTCGGCTAAGGGTCGACATATGAAACGTCCCCTTAGAAAAATTTATGAATTACTGTGCTGATAAACCTCTTACATTGTTTGCTTTTCAAACAGCTGAGCAAAACTGAACGTACTCAAACATTCACTAAAGTGACACACAATACTTTTTGCGCAACGCAATCTGACTTTCAATAATCCCTACAAAAGAATGGCCCTGACTAACATTAACCTATGCATTTCACAAAAATCTTGGTTACTCGAACTACTGCAATACAGCTAGCACCACTACTGCCAGCTAAATAAAAGATTCAAACTACGGAAGGCACTAACTACTGATAGGCATAGTTAGCAAATGAAAGATTTTAATAGAGAACAAACAATGTATTTACCTTAATAGTGTTGAAAAATCATAATATACATAGCAATTCATGACATCCAGTCTTACAAATTTCAAAACTCCGCATTTTCTCTCCCCACAGCCTACTTACAAAGGTTTCTTCATTTATAACTGACGTAGGTGATCCAGAATCGATTACTGGTGAAAATGTGGATGATCCAATCTTTACTTCAATGACAGGGTGGGAAATGGTTTTTTGAATAACTGGTTTTTCATGCAAAAGTGTGTCTCGGATGTCGTCAAAAGTAACAGCATTTTCGTGAACAACATTTTTCGTGTCAAAAGTAGTGCTTACGTTGTTGGAAGATGCAACTTGTACTGTATCTAGTCAACTTCTTTCTGACGTGCTGTTATTTGCGGGAGGATGTGGTGGCATTTCGACTATTTGTACTGTTCTGTTACTTCTTCCTGACGTATTAGGTTCGAGATGACACCGACTGTCTGGTTCATTCATTATAATCTGTTGTTGTGGATGATTCTGCTGCTGGTAAGACCGACTGTTATGCTGAAAACTGTGCTCATTACTTTTACGTCTGTCATGGTAGTCATTACTATACGGCGCGTTGCGATAAGAGTTGAAATGATGCGTCTTCTGTACGTAGTGATTTCCTTGTTGCTGTGCGTTACTATTTGGTGGAGTCGACGTCATATGTGTAGGCGACGAAACATTAAAGCTTCGTTGACCTTGTACATTATATTTTTGGTTATGTATACCAACCGGCTGGTTTTTTTGTTGCTGTGGGGAGAAGCCTCTCTTCTTACCAAAATGTGTTTGCTGTTGCTGATAAATTTGACGGTACTGATAATTAAAACTTTGTCTGTTATTAAAAGTCTGGTGATTGTCATTCCTGGATCGTCTATCATCTTTGATAATAAAATAGTGTGGCTGGTCCTAATTACTGTATGCTTGTTGGCCTTGGTTATGATGTGAAAAATTTTTGTTTATGAAAGAATAGTCTGATTGCTGAACTTCCAAAAGCTGTAGCAGATCTCTAAATGCCAAAATATTTTCTTTCTGCTGTCCTGTTAAAAGTGATACTCTTAACGATACTGGTAATTTGGAAATACATAATTGGATAAGTGCTGATTCACTGTATGGCTCACTTAAGTACTGGTTTTGTTGGACCGTGTGTTCAAAAAATTGCGTGACAGTGAGAAAATTAGAGTTCTCATAATTCGGTAAGCTAATTAATTGATCCTTGATTCCACGCTGTGTCGTCTTCGACCAATACGCTGACAGAAAAGCATTCTGAAATTCTTCCACGGAGTAGCATTGTCTTGCGATCGGTCTCATACGAGTTGCCGGTTAGCATTCCAAAAAACTGCGAATAAATTCAAGTTTGTGTGTTGCAGGCCAAGTTAGTGGAAAAGCAAAGCTAAATTGTTGTATCCAGTTCAAGGGGTGAATCTGTGTTCTGTCATTCTTAAGTACCTTAAATTTTCTCATGGATAGAAAGTGCTTATAATCAAAATCAATAATAAAATGTAACTAATTTCTCAGTAAAATTGTGACTCACTTATAACCTTTCTATCATTGACTGCGAATTTAAACTGGTAAATTTTGGACGTCAGCAGTGCTGCGTCATGGCCCTGAAAGATCATTCTGAATAAATTGAAAATTCTTACCTCAATAAGGTCGCCGGATAACGCATATACATCTGCTCCTATAAGAAATTTTTCTGTCACAGTTCAGTGCAATTCTGGCCGATAGATTTGTCATGTATAAAAGCAAACAACTGATTTGTCTTTACAATAATCAGGATGACCATGGATTGGAGAAATTAGTAAAATCCTTAAATTGGGTTGAATGATAGTCAAAACCTAATGTTGTAAGAAAGATTATTATTAAGAGATTTCTTTTTTAAACCCATTTGCATGGGACTTGATATAACAATACTACATATCCGCATGGCTGCTTTTACCTTATACTACAACGCTCAGGCACCGCCATCGCTCCACACGACTGGCCCAGCCAACTCGATGTACCAGACTGCTAGCTACTACTACTACTACTACAACTGTTACAGACACTGCTCTTACTACTGACAACACTGCTCTCTGGTCTGAGATTCTCTTATAGTTTACATATCGCAGGCAGCGCGTGAGCAATCCATCGAAATCACATCTGCTCCAGTGCGCTAGCAACAAATTCCTTAATCATGGGCCTCTTACAACTGGATTGTAAGGCTTACCCTGGAGCAGATATAGATTTAGACCACAACTGAGTAGTGATGGACAGTAGGCTGAAGTTCAAGATACTTTTTCAGGAAGAATCATTGTGTAAAGAAGTGACATACAGAAGTGCTAAGGAATGAAGAGAAGTTCTCTGAGGCTATAGATAATGCGATGAAGAATAGCTCAGTAGCCAGTTCTGTTGAAGAGGAATTGACATCTCTAAATAGGGCAACCACAGAAGATGAAAAGGAAAACATAGGTAGAAAGAAAGTAACTGCGAAGAATCTATGGGTAGCAGAAGAAATACTTCAGCTGATCACCGAGAGGGGTGGAACGGTGGTTACCACACTGGATTCGCATTCGAGAGTACGATAGTTTAAAGCCGCATCCTTACAGTTAAATCTATACATATAAAAAGCAGTGGCGGAAATGAAAGGGAGCTTCAAGAATGGAATTAAAACTCAAGGTGAAAGAATATCAAGGATACGATTCGCTAATGACACTGCTGTCCTCAGTAAAAGTGGAGGAGGATTGTAGGACTTGTTGAATGGAATGAACAGCCTAACGTGTACAGAATATGGACTGAGAGTAAATCGAAGGAAGACGAAAGTAATGAGAAGTAGCACGAATAAGGACCGCGAAAAACTTAACATTACAATAGGGGGCTCATGAAGTAGACGGATTCTCCTATCTATAGAGCAAAAAAAAAAAAAAAAACATGACAGATGGAGCTTGGAGGATATAAAAAGCTGACTAGCACTGGCAAAAAGGGCATTCCTTGCCAAGAGAAGTCTACTCGTATCAAACATAGGCCTTAATTTGAGGAAGAAATTGAGAACGCACGTTTGGAACACAGCATTGTATGGTAGTAAAACGTGGACTGTACGGAAACCGGGACTGAAGAGAACTGAAGCATTTCAGATGTGGTGGTACAGAGGAATGTTGAAAATTAGGTGGTCTGATAAGGTAAGGAATTGGAGGTTCTCTGGAGAACCGGCGAGGAAAGGAATAAATGAAAAACACCTGCAAGAAGCAGGGACAAAATGATAGCATACCTGTTAAGACATCACAGAATAACTTCCATCGTACTAAAGGGAGCTATAGAGGGTAAAACTGTAGAAAAAAACAGGAATTGGAAATCAACCAGCAAATAATTGACGACGTAGGCTGCAATTGCTACTCTGATATGAAGAGGTTGCCACAAGTAAGGAATTCGTGGCGGACTGCATCAAACCAGTCGAGTGACTGATGACTCAAGAAAAAGTTCGTATGCTAATGAGCTTCTTCAAGTTACAGGAAACAGGAGGAGATGGGAATTGTAAACTGAAATGTAATTAATAATAATGAGGGCGGGATGAGAGTGAAAAAGATTATCCTCCTCAAAGCAGAAAATGAAGGAAGGATGATAATGTAGGTTCTATGAGTTTAATTCCTGAGGAATGGACAAGAAAAAAATGTAGAAGTTGATTTTACTTTCCTTAAGATGATATTCTGGCACAAATTAACAGTTGATTTTTTGTGTGTGCAAATGATTTCTGTATAGCGAAGAAAGTGCTTGTTCTGAAGATGTGGTATTTAGTTGGGGAAATTGTATGACGTTCGGTCAGAATAACAATGAATGCTTGGATGCTGTAGAGTACTAGACAACAGGGGTGACAGAGAGATAACGAAATCGAGGTAAAATACGAGCCGTATAAGATATCTGAGTAGATGATGTGTGCAATTCTTTCCCATACCACCTGTCTACACTGGATGTGACTCATGCTAAATGCATTGCTAGGTACCGTTCTTATCTTCTAAAATTTTGCCTTGGTATTATTTTTCTCAAGTTAATGTTAGATCGTTGCAGATTAAAATAGATCCCCAAATTTTTATAAAGTGATCTGGGAAAATTTAATGATAAGGAAAACAGTATTTTTGTACATTCATGTCTATATCTTTAGTATTGTTCTTTCATATGAACTATGGCAAAGTGAAGCTGAATAACATGAAGGAGCGTAAGGGGCGAGTTGAGAATGTCTTTCTCTCTGACTATGCAGGCAGTCAGCGTCCTCCAGGGCGGCTGTGTACGGCGACTTGTTACCCGTCTGGGCACGATGGGTGATGCGAGGGATGCTTGCAGTAGCGACAGCGAATGAATGGACAGCAAAAGCGCCGCCACCACCGCTGACCTCACACTTCCAGTGGCGGTGCATTTAGCTGGCTGTTGTTTCCACGTGGGTCTCTCCAACAGAACCACGACGCCTAACAACTGTAACAGACCGGGCCCGAAACAGACACTCATCCGAAAATTACTGCTTCATTGCTAGTTGCAGAGCACATGTCACAGGTAGGCGCCGATATGCGTGACAACCTTTTAACCCGTGAAACACATCATTAAGGGATAAAGCTGTCGTCCACGCACGACTTCTGGGCTGCTAATCGTCACGTCTTGGCGTCCATATCAAACAGTCGGTAAGCTGCGGCGATGTGAGTTCTGTACAGAGTTGCAGTGGTACATTCTCAGTCATACGACGAGGCAGTGACCGTCTTCTGACATGAACATTGCGGATTAAGAATGCTCCATTCTGCCAATATTGAGCAAAGTTAATCTGATAGCGAAGAGGAGATTTCTTCATGCTACCTGTCACAGGCATTATTGAGCAGGGAAAATAGCTGCTATTATGTCACGTGTGTTTGCTGACGTACAGTCCATTTGGACACACTGCTATCACTTGCTCAGTGATGGACGAGGCGAGCTGGCTTGTGGAGATGGCATGATGAACAACGTGGGGGCCGAGCTGATTGGTGTGATTGCAGACTAACGGTCTATCTATACCGAGATACTGCCTCAAAATCCTCCTGAATTATTCTCCAAGTCACCTATTCGATCAATTGCCCTCCAAGAGCTCCAGCAACACTTTCCCATCGCTTACTGTAAGGGAACAGTCAACTGTAAAGTATAAATATAGAATGATTTAGGCTTCATCTGAAAATGAGTGTAATTTGCTCGCATGTCATCAAACTTAGTGCCTCCTCTTTATTATATTGCGATGTTTATATTACTAATTGTATTATTTTTGATTATTTTTATTGTACTACCTGACAAGTGTATTGTTTTCAGTGATGTTTTCATGGCCAATAACACCGAATTTGTGATTTAAGGTGGTCTATAAACAGCCCTTGCATGGCAAGCCCTTTCAGCTTCGAATAGATGTTTGTTTCTTTGTACATTTGTAATTAATTATATGTGCCATTAGTTATCGTTGTCCTTCTTACATCTTTGACTAGTACTTGTGCGTGAACAGCTTCCCTAGTTAACTTCTTTTGTACGCACAATGAATTGATATTATTGGCGTGTACTACAAGTATATCAAATCATTTTCTTTATAATTTAGTTTCATAAGTGTCACTGATTACACTTACACGTTCCTCACTTGTTATTTGACGCTTCTTGTCCTCCCACACTGTGCCCTCAGATTAGCTTTTGTTCATTTTTCTGGGAACTGCATTGTGGTAAAAGTTCGTGTGTATTTTGGGCATTTTTGTTAGTACTTGACTGACTGGAATTGTTCCTCCACGGTAGAAATTTTATGTTATCCAATTCCTTTGATTTGTATATCACATTCGAGACATTTATGCTGTTTTTTTTTTTTAAATCTCTTTATTACCTTTTAGATACATTTGGAACTTAAATTGGTCATTCTGTTATTTGATGTTTAGTATATCTTCCTTTCGTTTTTTCGACATTTTAATGTGATTACTGTACTGACAGAGGCAGAAGAGAACGTGGAAGAGCAGTTCAACGGAATGAACATCATGAAAGGCCGATAAAAGATGAAAATTAACAAAAGCAAAGAAAGCGCAATGGAATGTAGACGTATTACAAGAGGTAATTCTGAGGGCCTTATATTAGGAAACGAGACACTTAAAGTAGATGGGCTTTGCTATTTGGGAAACAAAATAACTGATGATGGCCGAAGCAGAGAGGGTATAAAATGTAGACTGGCAGTGGCAAGAAAACCCTTTCTGAAGAAAAGAAATTGGTCAACAGCGAATGCAGATTTCAGTGTTAGGAAGTCTTTTCTGAAAGTATTTTTGTGGAGGGTAGCCATGAATGGAAGTGAAACAGGGACTATAAACAATTTGGACAAGAAGAGAATAAAAACTTTTGAAATGTTGCCCTGCAGAAGAATGCTGAAGATTTCGTGTGTAGGTCGTGTAACTAATGAGAAGGTGCTGAATATAATTGGGCAGAAAAGAAATTTGTGGCACAAAGTGACTGTAAGAAAGGACCAGTTGATATGAGGTTTTCTCAGACATCAGGGGATCACCAATTTAGTACTGGAGGGAAGTGTGGGTTGTACAAATTATAGAGGGAGACCAAGACATGAATACAGTAAGATTCAGAAGTATATAAGTTGCACTAGCTATTCGGAAATGAAGAGCCTTGCACAGGATTGAGTAGCACTGGTTTAATACAAATATACTATTATAAAAAATATGAAACATACGTTAACAATTGGCAGGTATCATGTTAACTATGTAAGTGGCTCAAAAAGACATATTGTATGTCATTAAAACTAAATGTAACTTGTTTTATATTTTTTATAATAGTACATATGTTCTACTCATGTACAGGGGCCTGAAGATGGCATCAATGTAATGCCGAAACTGGTAGCATATAAGAAGTTTATAAAATAAATTTCTACAATACGTAGGACTGTTGGTAAATCATTGCATCAAGAAATACATGCCAACCGTCGTCCCACGGTCCACTATGGACTAACAATTGTGTGGTATTCTTGCATTAAAACCAGCAGATGCTCCTCAGCGCCTCCAGTTTCGTGAGTGTCTATTCACTGAGACAACAATGAATGGCTTGGACATGGATCTGTTCTTTATGTCTATTGAACTCTGGTTTCACCTGACTGGTTATGTCACTCACAGAATCATAGGTTCTGGCCAGCGGAAAATCTGCAAAACTTCCACGAAACACCACTGCACGATCAGAAAGTTGGGCTTTGGCGTGCAGTGTCTTTAAGCAGCGTCGTTAGTTCCATCTTTTTTCATCAGACACTGACTTAGGTATGTTACAATGCCAACGTTTTGAAACCGTTTGTGACAGCATTAAAGGGGAAGGAAAAGACTTACATTTACTTCCAACAAGATGGCAACTGCCTATATAGCCGGCCGAACCTTGGAGTATATTTACGCCATATTTACGTCTGACAGAGGTGTTAGCAGCGGTCAGTCTGTCTGAGGGATTAGCTGGTCATCCAGGCCACCTTGTGGGGCAGTGGGTGGATTTTAAAAATATGAATACAGCTTTTGTCGCCGTCTTTTGCAAGAACCTGAAAACTATTTTTGCTGTCAGCCATAAAGCGATGGAGAACATTGTTGTTGTTGTTATTGTGGTCTTCAGTCCTGAGACTGGTTTGATGCAGCTCTCCAAGCTACTCTATCCTGTGCAAGCTTCTTCATCTCCCAGTACCTACTGCAACCTGCATCCTTCTGAATCTGCTTAGTGTATTCATCTCTTGGTCTCCCCCTACGATTTTTACCCTCCACGCTGCCCTCCAATACTAAATTGGTGATCCCTTGATGCCTCAGAACATGTCCTACCAATCGATCCCTTCTTCTGGTTAAGTTGTGCCACAAACTCCTCTTCTCCACAATCCTATTCAGTACCTCCTCATTAGTTATGTGATCTACCCATCTTCTGTAGCACCACATTTCGAAAGCTTCTATCCTCTTCTTGTCCAAACTATTTACCGTCCATGTTTCACTTCCATACATGGCTACACTCCATACAAATACTTTCAGAAATGACTTCCTGACACTTAAATCTATACTCGATGTTAACAAATTTCTCTTCTTCAGAAACGCTTTCCTTGCCATTGCCAGTCTACATTTTATATCCTCTCTACTTCGACTATCATCAGTTATTTTGCTCCCCAAAGAGCAAAATTCCTTTACTACTTTACGTGTCTCATTTCCTAATCAAATTCCCTCAGCGTCACCGGATTTAATTTGACTACATTCCATTATCCTCGTTTTGCTTTTGTTGATGTTCATCTTATATCCTCCCTTCAAGACACCATCCATTCCGTTCAACTGCTCTTCCAAGTCCTTTGCTGTCTCTGACAGGATTACAATGTCATCGGCGAACCTCAAAGTTTTTATTTCTTCTCCATGGGTTTTAATACCTACTCCGAATTTTTCTTTTGTTTCCTTTACTGCTTGCTCAATATACAGATTGAATACCATCGGGGAGAAGCTACAACCCTGTCTTACTCCCTTCCCAACCACTGCTTCCCTTTCATGCCCCTCGACTCTTATAACTGCCATCTGGTTTCTGTACAAATTGTAAATAGCCTCTCGCTCCCTCTACTTTACCCCTGCCACCTTCAGAATTTGAAAGAGAGTATTCCAGTCAACATTGTCAAAAGCTTTCTCTAAGTCTACAAATGCTAGAAACGTAGGTTTGCCTTTCCTTAATCTTTTTTCTAAGATAAGTTGTAAGGTCAGTATTGCCTCACGTGTTCCAGAATTTCTACGGAATCCAAACTGATCTTCCCCGAGGTCGGCTTCTACTAGTTTTTCCATTCGTCTGTAAAGAATTCGTGTTAGTATTTTGCAGCTGTGGCTTATTAAACTGATAGTTCGGTAATTTTCACATTTGTCAACACCTGCTTTCTTTGAAATTTGAATCATTATATTCTTCTTGAAGTCTGAGGGTATTTCGCCTGTTTCATACATCTTGCTCACCAGATGGTAGAGTTTCGTCAGGACTGGCTGGCTCTCTCAAGGCTGTCAGTAGTTGTAATGGAATGTTTTCTACTCCCGGGGCCTTGTTTCAACTCAGGTCTTTCAGTGCTCTGTCAAACTCTTCACGCAGTACTATATATCCCATTTCATTTTCATCTACATCCTCTTCCATTTCCATAATATTGTCCTCAAGCACATCGCCCTTGTATAGACCCTCTATATACTCCTTCCACCTTTCTGCTTTCCCTTCTTTGCTTAGAACTGGGTTTCCATCTGAGCTCTTGATGTTCATACAAGTGGTTCCCTTTTCTCCAAAGGTCTCTTTAATTTTCCTGTAGGCTGTAACTATCTTAGCCATTTTGCACTTCCTGTCGATCTCATTTTTGAGACGTTTGTATTCCTTTTTGCCTGATTCATTTACTGCATTTTTATATTTTCTCCTTTCATCAATTAAATTCAGTATTTCTTCTGTCACCCAAGGATTTCTACTAGCCCTCGTCTTTTTACCTACTTGATCCTCTGCTGCCTTCACTATTTCATCCCTCAAAGCTTCCCATTCTTCTTCTAATGTATTTCTTTCCCACATTCCTGTCAATTGTTCCCTTATGCTCTCCCTGAAACTCTCTACAACCTCTGGTTCTTTCAGTTTATCCAGGTCCCATCTCCTTAAATTCCCACCTTTATGCAGTTTCCTCAATTTTAATCTACAGGTCATAACCAATAGATTGTGGTCAGAGTCCACATCTGCCCCTGGAAATGTCTTACAATTTAAAACCTGGTTCCTAAATCTCTGTCTTACCATTATATAATCTATCTGAAACCTTGCAGTATCTCCAGGCTTCTTCCACGTATACAACCTTCTTTCATGTTTCTTGAACCAAGTGTTAGCTATGATTAAGTTGTGCTCTGTGCAAAATTCTACCAGGCGGCTTCCTCTTTCATTTCTTACCCCCAATCCATATTCACCTACTATGTTTCCTCCTCTCCCTTTTCCAACTGCCGAATTCCAGTCACCCATGACTATTAAATTTTCGTCTCCCTTCACAATCTGAATAATTTCTTTTATTTCATCATACATTTCTTAAATTTCTTCGTCATCTGCAGAGCTAGTTGGCATATAAACTTGTACTACTGTAGTAGGCGTGCGCTTCGTATCTATCTTGGCCAAAATAATACATCCACTATGCTGTTTGTAGTAGCTTACCAGCATTCCTATTTTCCTATTCATTTTTAAACCTACTCCTGCATTACCCCTATTTGATTTTGTGTTTATAACCCTGTAGTCACCTGACCAGAAGTCTTGTTTCTCCTTCCACCGAACTTCACTAATTCCCACTGTATCTAACTTTAACCTATCCAGTTCCCTTTTTAAATTTTCTAACCTACCTGCCCGAATAAGGGATCTGACATTCCACGCTCCGATCCATAGAACTCCAGTTTTGTTTCTCCTGATAACGACATCCTCTTGAGTAATTCCCGCCTGGAGATCCGAATGGGGGACTATTTTACCTCCGGAATATTTTACCCAAGAGGACGCCATCATCATTTAACCATACAGTAAAGCTGCATGCCCTCGGGAAAAATTACGGCCGTAGTTTCCCCTTGCTTTCAGCCGTTCGCAGTACCAGCACAGCAATGCTGTTTTGGTTAGTGTTACAAGGCCAGATCGGTCAATCATCCAGACTGTTGCCCTTGCAACTACTGAAAAGGCTGCTGCCCCTCTTCAGGAACCACACTTTTGTCTGGCCTCTCAACAGATACCCCTCCGTTGTGGTTGCACCTACGGTACGGGTATCTGTATCGCTGAGGCACGCAAGCCTCCCCACCAACCGTAAGGTCCATGGTTCATGAGGGGGGGGGCTTTGTAATATAAATACTAAATGCTACGTTGATTCTTGAAAAAAAATTACTGCTACTATACTTGATTCAAAATTTCAGTGCACATAGATAGATGTTAATACAATTGTTACTGTGATATTATTCATTTTATCTCACCTCTATGTAGTCCTTGTAAAAAGAAGAGTATTTGCATAATACCATATAAGTATCATTCACACAAGCTGGTTACTACATCTGTCAACTTCATTTGTAATATTATACGCTCATAATGTAAGGTTTATCATTGAGTTTTAATTTTCATTACGTTATGTTATTCTTTAAAACCAGTCATTCTGTAAAATCAAAGCAACCTGTATATTGTGATGTCTCTGAGATCTGAGAGAGAACATCTCTGACACTGTTGTAATTTGTAAATCTGCAATCTCTGTGCTAACTTCACATGTGGCAAATTCTTTTTGGTGTGTGTGTGTGTGTGTGTGTGTGTGTGGTGCTTTGCACAATACGGTGATGTACAAGTTACGTAAGTGCTGGATATATTTAGGAATATGCAAAAAATAAAATCCTGCAACTTCGCAACAAAATCGCGCGGAATTTTCGACGTAAGTACCATAACCACTTAACCACACAGATTTATTTACGCTGTATTTCGTCGTTTGGAGGTTAGTTATTTTCACATAGGGCGCTTCTAACACTGTTTTTCTACCCTGTGGCAACAACACAGCAAAAATACTACGCCACAGTGGAATAATAAAAATTGGAAATGGACGATAATGTAAAGTGTATCTTGAAAATCGTGTGAACAACCGTCTGATGATGAACTTGCCAGTTCGAAACCGGTAACGGCGCTATTTAACTAAATAAATAGCAGTATTAATAATGGCTGGTGGCTGTTTTCTTCGTTGTAAGAATTAACCTACATTAATAAATACTGAGAATTATTATGGTTTATTTGCTGTGTAAGAAACGTAAAAGTTGGAAATAAAAAGTAAATGAAAAATTTCATTGCTAGTCGATGTCACGACCATCAGATTACAGTTTTTTACAGTTTCCGCTGCTCCAACCGCTATCTGTCACCTATGGTAACACAAATGGCTCATGGATCGCCCAGCCAGCGCCGAAAATGCTATATTTTTGGAAACTGTTGACATCTGAGATTCCCACATCAGTCACTTCCATTTCTGGCCACCGGTCTTAACATGTCAAAAATGTAATGGCTGCTGTGCATATTACCGTACTAATGAGCCAGAGATATTGCGTTGTGTATTTAGTGGCAGCATTGTAACATCCACCAGATAAATTTTTGGCTACAGTGCGACGAGAGGAAATTATGCCCCTAACAGTTATAAACATTATGTATTCGACGTATGAAAAAACAGTGAAAACTTATAAATATTAATTATTTATATAATATTCTATGATGTAATTAGACATATAAATGTGTATCATACAAAGACAATGATAATTGTAAATTCCTTTTATGATCTGTGTTTGTCTTCCTTTGTTTTTACCTTTTGTTGGATGGCTTTTGTAGGTTCCGGACGCATATCGAACTGAGGTCTGTTAAGAAATTGTAATTATTTGTTAATTATTACTTGAAAATAGAGTTCATTATTATTATAAACATGAGTGAATAATTATTTGTAACTTTAATTCCTCTCTCAGTAAGCATTATCTGTGTTAATTATTTCTTTCCGCTGCAACGAGCGCAGCCATTGATGATAGCGATTTGTATCGCGTGTTTGTCTGTGTTTTCATTAGAAACAAATCAAATGTTTGCTTGATGAAGTCTAAATAGTGCACAATACGAAAATATAGTTTATAGAATTTAATAATCATTTCAAATACGTACTTATTTGGTCTAACGATAGAAAGTCTCTATCAATTGTCTGCCGCCATCTGAACAATTATCTCAGCGGCAAATTCAAATTACGCAACTCTGTAGACATAAATGCCGAACGTTATACAAATGTGTAAAAATAAATGTGCATCGGTGGTTCCGAACTCATTTTAATGAAAATAATTCGAATCAGATTGGTTCTTAAAAAAACAGTGCTCATAGCACGAACTTTATAACAAACTTTTCTAGCTGATGTATGGAGCCGAAATTAATTACGCACGAGTTGCGAAGACTATTTTTTCAGGTAACATACGTCAGTGTTGTGCGCGGCTGATATTCGGTGGTTTTAATGATCATTTTGCTGAAGATAACTGCTTCCATCTTAATCAGTAGTTGTATAGACTCTGTTGTATGAACTGTGATTTAGTGACACTTACACAACTTACAGACAACACTTTAACACGACGTCAACTTGGAGTTCTTTAGCAACTAGATCAAATCTTTAGCCGGGAGAAAAATAATATAGTAATTACTCAATGTAATAAAATAAGATTATCATTTTCATTTACAAATTAGTTAAATACCAAACCACTGAATAACACAGCGAACGCCACAGCATGTACAATCATTTCAGCTGGTGGCCCCATAGGATGATGATGATGAATGTAATTTGGCCAGCTTCATTCTCCTCCGAGCCTCCACACACAGATACATCCACTGTGATGCAGTACAGAGGACCAGGACCGAATGAGGAACTCGCCGCATACAGAGAATTAAGATGGTGTTACGCCTGTTTCTTGGTGTGGCTGCACTGAAACGCTGACAATTCCAATATCCATGTTAGTTGGGCATTTCTCACATCACATCTTCGTGATGTTCTTAATGCCCACACTTATTAACAGTTTAGTTATTTTATCTTTATCTACTAATAATCAGCATCACAGGCACTGTACCAAACACTGAGCCCATAAAATTACCAGGATCGTTCAATATATAATGTAACACTTTTTTTAAAACAAAAAAAAGCAAGGTTGATTTATTCAGGATTTAAGTACACCATGTTATTATGCACCATTTTGTCTACAAACACTATTTTTTAATGTAATCTCTGGTCAACTGGACGATCTGACGCCACCTTACTGGCAGGGTCTGTATGCCTGCTTGGTACACCCTACTGGTTTACATCTGAGCCGACGTCTTGCTGCATCAATAACCTCCCCCTCATGCAAGTATTGCTTCCCGCAGAGAGCATCGTTCATTGGGCCAAACAGATAAAGTCGGAAGGTTGAGATCCGGGCTGTTGGGTGAATGAAGAATAAAAGTCTCAACAAATTTTGTGAGTTTCTCTCGGGTGCGTAGTCTTCTGTGAGGCCTTGTGTTGTCATGGAGAAGGAGAAGTTCGTTCGCAATTTTGTGGTGCAGAACACGCTGAAGTTCTTTCTTCTATTTCTCGAGGGTAGCGCAATGTATTTCAGAGTTGATCGCTGCGCTGCGAGAGGGGACATCAAACAGAACAATCCCTTCATAGTCCCAGAAAAACGTCGCCATAACTTTACCGGCTGAAGGAGCCGCTTTGAATTTTTTCTTTGGACAAGAGGTGGTCTGGCACCACTCCATGGACTCCAGCTTTGTTTCCAGTTCGAAGTGATGAAGTCGTGTTTCATCGCCTGTGACGATGTTTGATAAGGAATTATTGGTTAAAAACAGTCTTGGTTGTAAATTTAGTTTTTTTATTTTTCAACGACGCGTTTCGTCTTATTTAGGCATCTTCAGGTTATCTTTTTAGGTAGACGCTGAAAAGATAACCTGAAGATCCCTAAATGGGGCCAAACGCGTCGTTGAAAAATAAAAAAACTAAAATTGCAACCAAGACTGTTTTTAACCAATACTGTTAAGCACTGATTGGTGTGTGTCTCATATGGATTGGAAGAATTTTGATAAAGAATTATCACGATCAGCCTGGTAACACGCAATCAGTTCCACGCAGATGGACCTTCATTGCTCTTTACGACCTTCTGTTGAGGAGCCCATCAGCAGATTTCTTTGAGTATCCCGACTAGTGGACGAGGGTGTCACCACTACCAACAAACACATCCAGTTGCACAGCGAGATGTTTGATAGTGATCCGTCGATCATCTCAGATGAGAGTGTCTGCCCATTCCAACACTGCCAACCGGCTGTCTACATCCGGCCGGCATGAACGAAATCGGATAGGCTTTCGCGACCTTTTTGGGATGTTGACAGAGGTCTCGCCCAACGAGACAGTGGGCTTTTGTTCACTGTCAGATCACCGTAGACATTGTACAAGTGCCTGTTAATAGCTGTGATGCCTTAGTTTTCCACCAAAAGAAACTCAATGACTGTGCTCTGAAAACAGCTCTGTTACAGACTCAATTTTCAATGGTAGGTACAGCACCGTCACTTATCAGAAGTTCATGTATCTATAGGCGCTGGAACAGGAATACTCCACGATGTCTCACAACAAATTCTGCATTCTTTCAATTGAAAGTGTCCTAGAAAAGAATTGTTCCATTTCTTATTGAACACCTCTAGTAATTTTTACCATTAAGCCGTATCACAGTACTACACTGGTCAGTGACATTGGCGAATAGAAGTGTCTTCCTAAGTTATAGAATTATCAATATAGAGAACTTTTTCGTCACAATCCATCAGCCTCGATGAGCAACTTCCTTGTAGTCTTCTTCCAGTGTAAGGGATTACCAGCCAATGTATTGAATACTAGCACATAGTCTTGATTATGTGACTCGATTGTGTACGTGTATCTTTAACGCTAGTTATAATAGTTTTCCAACTGTGCTGTTGCTGTTCGAAAAAAGCGCTTTGGATTTCCCTACAAATTAGTCCCTCACAAGCACCATTAAAGCGACAACCACTGAAAGCTCTACCTGCACCGCAGCTAACTCAAGAGTGACGCTGCCGATACCGACGCTAGCCCCGGGGGCGCGTGCGCCGGAGTGACGTCTCGTCTCGCTGCCCGGTGGAATTTCGCTCCCGCGAGCGGCGGCTACTTTATTAAGTTAAGAGGCCGTGCCAGCAGCCAGGCGCGCCCTCCAGCTGGCGGGGAGCAGAGAGCGAGCGACGTGTTTATTTGCAAAGCGGTGCGAGTCGCCGTAAATCTCTCTGCCGCGCCGCCGCCGCCGCCGCCGCCGGCGTAATTGCTCTTCACAACTTTGCGTCGGGCACCAGCCAATAGCACGCGGTCTCTCCTCATGACGTCACGCGGCGACCGCAGCACGCCTTGTTTCCGGGCACCGCTGTGGAAGCACAAAGTGCCCCGTGTATCTGTAGAAAAACGAGAAAGGCCGTTTACCCAGTAGCAGAGACTAGTCCGCTGTGGGTGTGTCTGCAACCGAGCCGAAGTGTGAACTGCTCCATCGTGTGCTAGCAATCTTTAAAAAGTATCTTTCTTTCTAATCAGAATATACAGTGAGTCCCATTTATCTTGAACAAACGAAATAACTTTTCCACAGAAGGAGGGTAAAAAAGTATCACGTATTTCTATGAATGATGCTCTCATCCTCAATGAAGAGTTACAAGGACCTAACAATAATTTCTTGATTTTTTTACTACATTTTTCTGCCTCTAGTTCCGAAACATCTTTTTCTTCGAATCTCATAGATGTATACTACTGAAGACTTTTTTTGGATTGTCCAGCTGTTTGTATGATTATTCTTTAATATCCTGTGTTTTACATAATGGCTCTATTATACTTCATTTGCTGACTTTTTTGTGTTTTCAAATGTACGTTAAGCTCTGTTCCTTTTTATTTTGTTTCCATAATTAACTGTTGTTTAATTCAGTTATTTGTGGTATAATATCTCAAATGGGTACATGTCGCTGATCACGTCTGATAGGCGGTGCGACTTGTTTTCATGCCAGCAAGGTAAGCCACTTGTCCATCAGTCTGACGATGTTCCCAGCAAGACATACGTGCCTGAACGTGTTTAATTTTAATTTCCGACTTCAGTTCATTTGCTCGAAGCTTTGAATATTGCTTTCTCGCAATGTAATATTACGTAAGTAACCTTTGTATACCATGACAATTGTCATCTTGCTTAATAATTTTGTCAAACTTAATTTTCTTTGTGTTGTTTTATAGGGTTTTTTAAAATTTCATTCTGATGAAGACATCCTCAGAGGTATTGAAACATAGGTCAATGTACCAAACAGTTGTTTGTAATCGTTTGGCTGTGTGATTCCTATGCTGAAACTTACATACGGTTGCTTGGAGCGAGCCATATTTAAAACTATCAGGTAAATGTTGTTTAGCTACCAGGTGGACATTAACCAACACCATGGCCTTTCTTGTAACATTCTTCGTTACGAAGATATGAACAACAGTATGTCTTTTTTAAATACCACCCCAGTTTTTAGCTGGTAATCCATATCTTCTCCTGAAGACATGTTCAGAAACGTGTGTCAACGTACCATTTGTGTAAACATGCTGTTATTAAAAACGTAACTCAAAACTGAGTTAGACTCCTTTACTACCACGCCGGTCAGGTAGGTGGGATAACGTAAGTCGTCCCCTTGCTGGAGGTGACGATATACAGGTAAGTGAAAGGCACACCTGTTATAACTGCTTTGCCAACATACTCTCCTTGGCTGAGTACCAGTTCTAATTTCGCTTCGTTGCTGTACATTGTACTCACACAAATTGTTTACTGAAGTCAGTTGACTAAACGATCAGTGCACATTTTCCTTGCGTTCCTTTTTGAGGCGCTGTGAACCGTAAGGGCGCAAAGCAGAGAAACAAAGTTTTTAGAAAAATAGATGTTTGTGAAAATCTAATTTGTAGGTAAACCACGGCTCTCATAGGTCTGACTTGTTTTTTATCCAATCAGCATCACCTTTTGGTTTAGTAGTGAGGTCGGTAACACTCTTCATGGTTCTGAAATCCTCAGCGTCCATTTTACTGACTGGAATGCTGAAACCATGGAACGTGAAGTTACTCTGGAGCATTCCTTAACGTGATTTCAGCTCTTATCAAGAAATGGGCGTCAGCGTAAACAGTGTGCGTTCCTACAGCAATGGTGATTTCTGTTTTAGGCTCTTGTGGAAGCGAGTATCAGAGAAATCGGGAGAGTTTATCGCAGATGTTCATACATCCAGCGAACGGGAACAGCACTGATCAAGTTGGCTCACCATAGGATACATAGTCAGTAGACAGATGATATAATCTCAGAATCTAAATTCGTGTGCTTTCGGCACCAACGGTTCTCAGCCTCTTATTAGTTTGAATTGTGTACAAGTACAATGGCACCAATATCACTTATTTTACATTTCTAATGAGGTCATATGTACGTGAGTGATACAGTCTGATACGTTTGTGATTGTCTGTTTAGCAGAGAAAGTGAATTATCATACAAATGATATAGAACACTAGTCAAAAAAGACGCACTGCCTTTCATGCCTTCATAGGAAACAATGTTACAAGAAACGCTGTCAAACTGGTTAGCGCCCCCTGCTATCTAAACATCATTTGCTTTATAGTTCTTTTTATTTTCCTTCTGGACAAAAGTTATTCGGTGTGGTCACGATAAATGAGACACTCTGAATGAATAGTAGCTTTTCGCTGTGGACGGAAAATCAAATGTCGTATGAATAATGCTGAAAGTAATCTAAAAGGTACGAATTACTTTCCAAGCAAACCAATATTCATGAAGCTATTACTACTTTTCTTCTGTTCTCAAATGACAAGTCGAATGAACATAAAACAAACGAATCACACATAAAAAAGGCCACATCATAAGATTTCATAGGGCTGCTTCGTCTTAATGGAGCGCGGTGGGCCGGCCGCTGTGGCCGAGCTGTTCTAGGCGCTTCAGTCCGGGACCGCACTGCTGCTACTGTCGCAGGTTCGAATCCTGCCTCGGGCATGGATGTGTGTGATGTCCTTAGGTTAGTTAGGTTTAAGTAGTTCTAAGTTTAGGGGACTGATGGCCTCAGATGTTAAGTACCATAGAGCCATTGGAATTTTGAGCGCGTTGGTTACAATATACTGTGAATGGTGTCTCCTGTAAAACGTAGCCTACTTCCTCCAGATTTAGCCGGGAAAGCTAACTGGCGATTGCCGTCGACTGAATGAGACATACTTTTCCCTGTATACATCTGTCACTTTTTACCAACACGAACCTGGAAGCTTGTTGCGTCATTCGAGTATGGCTTCCCTTTGGTCACAGTTTATTTCCACAGGCCGTACCTTAAAGAATACGCGTCACTTGTTGACTAAGCCCATGGCCAAACAAAACAATTAACGCTCATCTGCAAACTACCTGTACAACTTCCAGTTGACGTTTCCATACCTGTCAGAACTCGCGGTTTTTATCATATAGTTGAGCACCATAAGCCCCGAAAATATTTGCGAGTTCCACAAACTTATTAGCAGCAAGAAATCATTAAAACACAGCATGCGACTGCCACAGAGGGTTAATCCAATACTTGTTCTAAAACTTTGCTTGAAAGAAACAGAGGAGAAGGCAGATAAAATATTTGCAGAAATATTTGGCATTAACATTTGTACCGTCGTTCTGCCAGCTCTGATTTAGCACGTCGTACCCTATTGTATAAGTCTCATTTGAATAAATAAATGGCCGTCTGTGGCTTTCGTTTTTGTTTGACAACGAGGTCGTGATATTCACAAACAGCAAATCATCTATTCTAGCCTGTTATTGCGAAAGAAGTAAGCGAGGGGGGTAGCAAAGGACATCGTGGGAACAGAAGCAATGGATTCAGGTTCCTAGAAAGGACTGAACTATCAACTCTGCTTCCTGCAGACGCGTTTTCCCGCCCATGGTTTCCACGGGAAAATATTCCAGGCAGGAATACAGCTGTAACTATGCAACAGCCATGCCCAAACTACCATTTAGTGAAGTGTGAAAGTAAAACTGGACCACACATTAACAAAAGCATGACTCAATTGTAAATACGTTCACACCGCGTTTAATGAAGATATTATTTTTTGCTGCGTAACGATACCCAATTGCCTGACAACACTGATTTCTCTTTCCAGTCGAAGTTGTAGCGTTAGATAGCACCACTAATCAGCCCCAAGTTAAATAATGGGGACTTCTCCGTCTCTCTGCAGTACTTGTTGCTGTTTGAGAGATCGTGGTACCAAGATCCAGCATTGGTATTATTTCAAAATTTGCTACATTTGTACCAAGTATTAACATAACTCTTTCTCGTCAGAAAAATATCCCCAGTGGCATCCACTTGTTCACTTTTAGGTTCCACCAACTTTTGCGGGGAGTGCCGCTAGAGTGAGCCACACAGACCTTAGTTTTTCTATTGTGATGTTTTAGTTCCAATAACGATGCTTTCCAATAATTTCATTTTCCAACTTCCCAGGACGATTTGCTATACTGCCCGAGATGCCGTAAGCAGAGCATGAAGACGTCATCAGTTATCATTACACAGACTTTTGAGCCTGACAGCACAATTTTGAAATCAATACTGGATGAAGCGTCTTGTAAAAGAAATCTTGTCTACATGAAAGTACGTTCCGAGTAGCTGGTGAACACCTGTTAACTTACTGTTCTGTTTCAAATATAAGTGCATTTCATTATGTAATGTGTTAGCCGTAAAAATGTTATATGAAAATTGTAAAATATTATCATTTATTGTAAATGAGAGTATTAAGTGCTCTGCCCAGTTAGAATAAATGCAATGTATGTAGTAAAAACAGAAGAAGAAAACAACTGAGATTTGAGACCGGTAGCGGATCCTAAGTTGTAATGGAATTGCACGAATGTTGGAAGTATTAGGAAAGTCATAAACGAAAACGTCGAGAAACAGTTATTTGGACATTGTTGGTGAAGGGAACATTAAAGGAAAAATATGTCGATATCGTGCGACTTGAAACACACTTTGAGAGAAACTGTTCCAGTATCTAAATTTTTGTAATGTAGGTGAACAATATCAGTGCTGTAGTCCTGTTTAGTTAGCATTACATGGAACTTCGAGAAATTTATAGAATATCGCGTAGGTAGACGTATTAAAACAAGCCTGACTGGAGGAACAAGAAATAAAGAGTGGACAGTGGTGTTTCATAACGAAGATTCACGATCCAGAAAAAAGATTAGAAGATATTTGTAAGAACTTTAGTGGCAAATAGCGTCTAGGTGAAATTCGAGAAGCCTTGTGGTTGATGAACATTGTGGTAAGAGATGCGAGGAAGTGACGTGTGCGATGTCCTTAGGTTAGTTAGGTTTAAGTAGTTCTAAGTTCTAGGGGACTGATGACGTCAGAAGTTAAGTCCCATATTGCTCAGAGCCATTTGAACTATTTTTGAAATGAGGTGTGAAGAAACTGTTAGCATCGTATGTTATTAAACTTGCTGAAAGAGGAACTATCGTGTATAGGAACAGCGTCTGCGCAGGTTAGCGGAAAAGAAGTAACATATAGACATACAAATTGGTTAGTTAATGTTGAGCTATCAAATAACTGTTCGGGCTAGCAGGAGTTGAAAATAATAAAAACTCTTAATGAATGTGCATGTGCAAGCAAATTAAATTCAGTTTTGCGGTGCACTGTTGACAATAAATTTCTGACTTTTGTAAAGTCTACGGGCCGTAGCCTTTCAGAAATTCCTTTCATGCGATATAAAATTTTTTATTTGCATCTGATGACGACATAGCTCCTTAATTTTTGCAGATTTATATTTCCGATGCAGTTTATTTTAAAATGGCTGATGCGGGGCCTTATTTGCAACTACAACGACCTATAGCAGATGTAACCGAAGAGTGCCAGAGAATCCATTATTTTTTACTTCATCCTCCGGTACAGTTAATGAGCTTATACACTACTTCGCTGGTAACGGAGAAAACATAAGCAGCTTCATCGCATGTGGCAGTCGACCAGTTGCCTTAAAGACTTCGACGTTAAGACACCTAGTGACGAGTACGACTAATCTATTAGAGATACTGCATTTACCGTATTTTACCAGAAATATTTTAACATGGTCATTTAATTCTTAAAAGAAGCTTTATAGATTAAAGTATTACAACAGCTCTTAGCGGAAAGTTTGATCTAATTCAGTGCAAACAAAGTTTCCTAGGAAGGGTAGGACTTCTGAAACTGCATTACGTAATTAGCAGCAGCCCGGGAGGAGAATTTTAAAGTTAAACTTGTTTAAGGATTACCTGAACACTGCTCGTCAGAATACTGAAACTTTCTTTTGGAGAAGTACAATTCAATGATAAATGGTGAAGGTTTTGTTGCTTAATTTTAGTATAATGAGTGCATTATAGCAAATCACGACTACAAAACCGGTTCAATTAATATCACATTCTTATGTAAAAGAAACCAAACACCATAATCTTGTTTGCTTATCCGTTCAAATATTTTTTACTGCCGATGTTGTTCTTTGAGTACGGTGTACAAATAGTTTGTGTGATGTCCTTGTAGAGTGCTTTGCGTGTATTAATGAGATTATGAATGTGTACAGTCTGTGCTTTCACATCGCGCCTTACTTAAGGAAGAGACGGTAGCGGGCGGATAATAAGTGATGGTTATCGCATGATAGATGCGCTCTGATCCAGTAGCTAGCTACAAGTAGTTACGACTGTGACCGAAAGATGTCACCTCCTTGCGTACTATGAAATTACAAGACACTTAAAACAAAATTAGGAGACAACAGTTACGTTACTTTGATTAAGACTGTCATTAATTATTGCTAAGTTGTTAATTAATGTGAATGATGGTGTGAAAGGAAAGTCAGATATTAAATGAATAGTGTGTGAGGTAATGGGCAGGTTGTGGCGCCCTGGAAATAGTCTGAGTTCGGTGTCGGTGTGGCGGCGCGGGGGTTCTCGGCGGGCCGCGGCCCGGCAGCAAACACGTGGTGCCGAACGTCAGCTGAGCTTGAGGAGAGCCCCAGCCCGTGGAGCAGTCACGTAGCTGGGAATTACATGGTGACGTTGTGACGATGAAGGAGACATGGAGGCAGGGCCAAAGATGGCGGACGTTGTGAAACCTTAATGGCAGACATTTCACACTTCGTATAGAAATTAATAGTAGCCAGATGAATCATGATACCACAAAAAGAAACATGTACATTACCATTAATTGCAAGATGATTTTGATGGTGTAATTAAATTTTCAATATCTTTATTAGTTTAATGTTTAGTATCTGACTGTAAATTGTACAAGTAACACCCAGCAACGAATTTACAAACTGTAAACGGTTCATCCGATTTTGTCGATCGACGTGTCTTTAGAAAGCTATTAGTGGTAAACTTAAATTGGTATAAATTACAGGCATGTAACTTGAATAGTACATGAGTTATTTGAGGTCAAAGTGGCTGATTACTATAATCGGTCAGGCCACAAGTACTCCACAGTTACACGAAAAATCGGTAGCAGCATGCTTATAAACATATTTATTCATCTATGTCTTTGTTTATATGCAGTATATACTATTCATGAAGAAATTGGTTAAATATTTACTGTGTTTTAGAAAGCACAGAGGCACAAAACTACTGGCCAACCTTTTGTAGCTATTCCTTTGATATATGTTTATTTAATATGTTTATATATTTAATAATGTGTGTTAGAGCGTGTTTAAGGTCCAGCCGTGGGAATATGTGTTTAATTTCCAGTTATTTAAATGAAAATCCAGTAGTTAGAATGTGTTTCAATATGTTTGTGCGTGTGCGTTGGCTTGAAGATAGGGTGGGAGCTCTCTAGCCAGTCACAGCGGTCGTTCCAAAAAGGACACGTGGAGAGACTGTATGGAAGTGAGAAGAGTACGGGACAGGGTGGCGCTAGGGACAGTCGCACGGGACACGACACTGCTGGACGTGACAGTACGAGGGACCCACGGTAGCGAGAGAGACTTGGGAGTGTGGAGCGGGTTTGAGCGTGGTCGCGAGAGATAGACATACTTCGGAGTGCGAACTTGTGAGATTTCCGAGGTTTCTACAGTGAAGGCGTAGTATGCGTTTAGAAGTGAATATCTAGCGAGCTATGTTGTCGTTCATAACTAATTAGGTGCACTAGGAATCTATTGTTTCCCTGTTACTCAACTTATTTTTTTTATTTAATTGCTGGACCATCGACACCAATAAGTGTTTTGCAGAATTATGCCACATTCTCAAAAGTACTTCTACTATCGTACTCATCATTTAAAGTCGTTATGATAGTACCTGCAGATTTTATTTGTTGCAATCTTTTATTTATAAATTTCTACGTTACATTCGCAATTGCCGAGTGATAGGACCCTTCGACCATTCGATTCATGTGCATATTCATATTGTATGCTGTAGACTGAGCAGTATTTGGCCTGTAATGCTGCAAGTACGTATCCCAGCACCTAAACAACAAAACCAGCCAAAAATTTAATATTTCAACTCTGAGTCAGAAGGTATGTAGTTGAGGGCCACCCAACACCATCATTTTCTATTTGAAAGCCCGCAAGTGCTCTGCCCATTACCTGAGTACACGATAGTCTGAGGACTGATTATTCATAGAAAGGGAATTGTACTCTGGAGGAAATTTTCTAGTGTGACACTAGCCAGTTTATGGGACTGGGAAAACAAGAAATGTTTTACGATGATCCTGTTATCTAAAGAGGGAGTTATGTTGACATTTGTGGTGTTTCTAAATGTGTTCACTTAACAAATCGTTCATAAAAGCTATTAAGTTCATACTGGTCAAATTTAAAAGATGCGAGATTCCGTTGTTTAAGGCTGCTTTTACAAAGGTGACTTGTCGTGGTGATTCATCCGCGCAGTTCAACCGCTGGCACGCTCTACTGTCGCGCCCTTGAGGCGCGCGGTTGAATCGCCAGTCGTGCAAGTGAATCACGTTTCTTGTAACTTTGTTTCCTATGAAGGCATGAAACGCAGTGCGTCTTTTTTGGGCAGTGTTCTATGTTATTTATATGATAATTCACTCCCTCTGCTCAACAGATGTTAGTAAACGTATTAGACTGTATCACTCACGTACATATGACCTCATTAGAAATGTAAAATAAATGATTTTAATGCTCCTGTACTTGCACGCAACTCACGCGCCCGAGGTTAACCTAAGTTACCCAGTTGCTGAAGCTGGTAGTAAACTAACGAGAGGCTGAGAACGGTTAGTGCCGGAAGTACGCGGACGTCGATTCTGAGATTATATCACGTGCCTATTTACTATTGATCCTACGGTGAACCAACTTGATCAGCGCTGTTGCCGTTCGCTGCATGTATGAACATTTTCGATAAGCTCTCACCGATTCCCCTGATACTCGATTCCACAAGAGCCTAAAGCACAAATTATCATTGCTGTAGGAACGCGCTCTGTTTACGCTGACGCCCATTTCTTCATAAAACCTGGAATCTCGTTAAGGAATCCTCCAGAGTAACTTCACGTTCCATGGTTTCAGCATTCCAGTCAGTAAAATGGACTCTGAGGATTTCAGAACCTTGAAGAGTGTTACCGAACCCACTACTAAATCAAAATTGGATGCTGATTGGACAAAAAACAAGTCAGACCTATGAAAGCCGTGGTTTACCTACAAATTAGATTTTCACAAACATCTATTTTTCTAAAAACTTTGTGTCTCTGCTTTGGGCCCTTATGGTTCTCAGTGCCTCAAATGGAAACGCAAGGAAAATGTGCACTGATCGCTCAGCCAACTGTCTTCAGTGAACAATGTGTACGCGGCAAAAGCTCTGTGCCAAGAGCTGTCTGTGTGCTTCTGTGAGCCAATTACGAAATGGATTCTGACGAGGTGGTGTTGTTTTTCGCTCTGTTATTGAAAACAGAATACAGACGTGGGCGACGTCAATGAAACTACTGGAGGGAAACGGACGTTTTCTACAATTTATAAGAGATTTATACAGAACCCTACAAAATTTGTTAACTGCTTCAGAACGTCTTTGACGCCTTTTGATGAATTATGTGCTGCACCGAGGGCTAATCCAACAAAAGAAAGTAAGCAAATGGGGAATAGTATATTACCAGAGGAAATGCTAATGATTACTTTAAGGTAAATAACGCTTGTTTTCTTTATACATTTATTTCTAAGGTATGTTTGACAGTAGTTTGTATCGATAATATTAAAATACAATGAACCACTTTTTATAATTTACGCTTCCCAGAGAATTAGATGATGTAGGTGAAAGGCTGTCACCGAGATTTGATATACTTGGACCTGGATTTGGTGCAAGAACAGCTATGGAGGTATATGAATATACAGGTAATGATTGTGAAGTGATCTCAAAATTACAATTTTCTAGTTAACTGTACGACCTGCTGTACTTCCTCAAAAGGGACATTTCAAATTTAGTGTCCATCTTCGATTGCTGTGACACTGATTTCAAGTCATCTAATGAAATGAAATGATCGTATGGCATTGTTGGCCGGAAGGCCCCTTGCGGGGAAGTTCGGCCGCCGTATTGCAAGTAGTTTTTAGTTGGCGCCAATTCGGCGACTTGCGAGTCAATGATGATGAAATGATGATGAAAGACACACAACACCCACTCATCACGTGGCAGAGGAAATCCCTGACCCCGCCGGGAATCGAACCCGGGACCACGTGCGTGGGAAGCGAGAACGCTACCCCAAGACCACGAGCTGCGGACTACTCATCTAATAATGACAGTAGAAAAAGTTTGTCAGGGTTATCTGCGTCAGGGTTTGATGGATGTCGTCCTTGATGTTTGCTGCAAGTACCTGAAACAGTTTCTACTCGTCTGCCATCCTTCGTTTCTTAAGAGAATTGGAGGCAACGCCATCTTGTACGTCAGAGTCATTTGTCACATCAGTATGAGGAACGGCTTGTTCCTAGTCTCCTTGTTTAGGGGCCATTACAGGTGATACGAAAGTTAGCATATCAAAGTTCTTGTCTAACGGTCACGAAAGTTCTTCCACTTCCGCAGCTGTGTGGCTGCATTAAAAAAGAAGCCTCTTATTTGAGGTACCCTGCTACAGGTAGTACAGTTACAGAGCTGCACTATTTTTCAAATGTGGTAATTCCACTACATCCAAAAGCTTGCGACGCACTTCCGCGGAAATATGGGGCAACCCACAAAGCATATGCATACCACCGGCACAGGAGGAAAGCTGGATTAATACGGCAGTAAAGATTGAACTGATTTCCCTAAATGTTTTGGTGGTGCAATTGAGGGGAGACACGTAATAAATGTTAAACCTGAAGGCTATTATCCCTTATCACAAGTACAAACATTGTTTTTGAATAATGTTACTAGCATTTTGAGACGTTGGATATTACTTTACATTCGTAGACGTACGTTCATGTGGGAAAAATTGTGACTCACAAATTTATAAAAATGGTGACCTTTATAAAGGAACGAAAGGTAATAATTTAAATATGCCAAGACCTTTATCTCTGTCTGACTCAAGTCAGCCGCCAACATTTTCCTTTGTTGGAGATGAAATATTTGCTCTTGGAGATAACATGCAACTTCCGTACAATGGAAAAAATTTTACAGAGGAAAGAAAAGTTTATAATGATAAGTTATTGAGGGCGTGCCGCTAATGGAACCTTATCCAACAAACGGCGAATATTTCTTCGCCCTTTAAATGTGAAGGAGCCCTTTTGCACAGTATTAATTAGAGAATTCTGCGATCTGCGCAACTTTGTTCGCAAAATATATGGATTCAAGGAGGATGAAAATTTAGAAGTAAGTGATTTCGAAGACGTACCGAGAACACCACACCTACAAGAAGCCGCTATATCGTGAGTTTACGAGACAGTTTCGCAGATTATTTTCTTAGCACTGAAGGTTCTGTTACTTCGCAAATGAACAAGATATAATAAGTATTCTAACAAGTAAATAAGAAAACATTACGTGGCACATTCTTTTCTCTCCGATACAACCGGCCGCGGTGGCCGAGCGGTTCTAGGCGCTACAGTCTGGAACCCCGCGACTGCTACGACCGCAGGTTCGAATTCTGCCTCTGACATGGATGTGTGTGATGTCCTTAGTTAGGTTTAAGCAGTTCTACGTTCTAGGGAACTGATGACCTCAGATGTTAAGTCCCATAGTGCTCAGAGCCATTTGAGGCAACCATCTCTCCGATACAGTTTTATTTTCAGACTCAGGAACAATTTTTTTTTTGTTTTTTTGTTTTTTTGCACATCTCTTCCCATGCATCAAGCATTACATTTTTCTATCTTGTTGCTGTCATTCTCATTACCTGAATCCCAAATTACAGGACGACATTGGACTTCGGTGATAAAAGCCTCATATCGAAAGTCATTTTTGCAGCAGGAAAGAACACAGAATTCTCTAACATGACACAGAAAATGCACTTGATTCGCAGAGCACTAGGAAACGTCAAACTCAGCACAGCCTAGCGAGGGGTCAACTGTTAAGCCCTTCGTCTCCCATCCTTCCGTAGCCGCGCTGCTAGATCGCCAGGTGTGGATGTGTCAGACGAGGCTGAGACGTCGCGATCAGTCGTGGTAACGAGAGGGGGGGGGGGGGGGGCGTACGGCGGGTCGCGCAGTCAATTCGTCAGTGTGTAAGGCCTTAAGGGAACTGCGTGTTAAATGAAGAACGCGGCTACGCAGGGCAGGCAAGACGCGCGACCAAATCGCCAGTGTGTAAGCGGCCTAATAGTAACATCAGATTGGCTATAATCTGTATCAGCCAATCAGAGGACAGTGCGTTCGCGCGTATTTTGTGGGCTGAATAACTGCTTTCTGAAGTCTAAGGTTCAGTTTGGAGCTCAGCCATCGTCATGTTTCGATACGGATATAAGGAGATATGAACAGATGATTAAACTATGGCCCTGGAGTACCGCAAAGCGGATGCGAACGTGTGAGAGAAACGAACACGTGTAATTCCGATGTTAAAATGTAAACTGTGTCTTTTGAATAAACGAAATTCATGTGGCATGATACAGAAACTGTGACTACAAACTGAGCATTTGTAGTGGACAAACTACGTAATATTTTACCGACTATTCTGTCACAGTTAATACGTTCAGTAATGCTTTTGATAACGGGTATGGTTGCTTACCACAAGTTGGGTCTGATGACTGACTGTGATTGAATGTTAGTGTTGAAACTAGAACTTACGATTAGCGCAGGCTTTTGTATCAAACAAGAGCCAATTTGCCCAAGCTTTCACTCACAAACTAAATTTCAATCAAGGAAACTTCCTGGCAGATTAAAACTGCGTGCCCGACCGAGACTCGAACTCGAGACCTTTGCCTTTCGCGGGCAAGTGCTCTACCAACTGAGCTACCGAAGCACGACTCACGCCCGGTACTCACAGCTTTACTTCTGCCAGTTCCTCGCCTCCTACCTTCCAAACTTTACAGAAGCTCTCCTGCGAACCTTGCAGAACTAGCACTCCTGAAAGAAAGGATATTGCGGAGACATGGCTTAGCCACAGCCTGGGGGATGTTTCCAGAATGAGATTTTCACTCTGCAGCGGAGTGTGCGCTGATATGAAACTTCCTGGCAGATTAAAACTGCGTGCCCGACCGAGACTCGAACTCGGGACCTTTGCCTTTCGCGGGCAAGTGCTCTACCAACTTTTTTTTTTTTTCCAACTTTTTTTTTTGAGCTACCGAAGCACGACTCACGCCCGGTACTCACAGCTTTACTTCTGCCAGTTCCTCGCCTCCTACCTTCCAAACTTTACAGAAGCTCTCCTGCGAACCTTGCAGAACTAGCACTCCTGAAAGAAAGGATATTGCGGAGACATGGCTTAGCCACAGGCTGGGGGATGTTTCCAGAATGAGATTTTCACTCTGCAGCGGAGTGTGCGCTGATATGAAACTTCCTGGCAGATTAAAACTGCGTGCCCGACCGAGACTCGAACTCGGGACCTTTGCCTTTCGCGGGCAAGTGCTCTACCATTCTGGAAATTTCAATCAATCGTTCAGTTAACATGGTTGGGAAATATGAGTACATAGTCTGCACCCGTTGGATTCGTATAATGCTACTGGTTCTACAACAGCTTTTCCAGTAGAGAAACATTACTAATTATCAACAGGGAAGGCGTGTGGGCCGAACACCTGACGAAGAAATCACAAGATGGGTCAACATTGTTTCTGTGTAACGAGTACACAGTGACCGCACAGTTGCACGCTATTTAAGAAGAACCTACCGAGGAAACAAGTTTTTAGAGTGCAACAGGGAATTAATAGGAAAATAGCGAAAGATTTTAGTGACAGTAGCATAGATCAGCTGTTCAATAGCATGGTCAAACAAAGGGTTGAGTATTGTAAGCATGATGTACTGTATATTGTATATTGTACGTTTCAATGCAGACCCAGTAGTCAAGAAACAGAGCAGATACAACGTTAGGACTAACGAAGCAGAAAAGATCCAGTTAATTAATATACGTTCTGTCTGAAAAACATAAATAATAATAGTATATACGTCATTAAGAGTATCCTGACACCTGGCTGAAAATGACTTAAAAGTTCGTGGGGCCTCCATCGGTAATCTTCAAATTCAGTATGGTGTTGGCCCACCCTTAGCCTTGATGACAGCTTCCACTCTCGCAAGCATACGTTCAATTAGGTATCGGAAGGTTTCTTGGGCAGTGGCAGCCCATAATTCACGGAGTCCTGCACTGACGAGAGGTATCGATGTCGGTCGGTGAGGCCTGGCAGGAAGTCGGCGTTCCAAAACTTTCCAAATGTGTTCTGTAGCATTCAGGTCAGGACTCTGCGCAGGCCAGTTCATTACAGGGATGTTATTTCGTGTTGAAAGATGCAATCGTCATCCCCGAACTGCTTTTCAACAGTGGGAAGTAAGAAGGTGCTTATAACATCAATGTAGGACTGTGCTGTGATAGTGGCACGCAAAACAACAATTGGTGCAAGCACCCTCGATGAAAAACGCGACCACACCAGAACACCACCGCCTCCGAATTTTACTGTTGGCTCTACACATGCTGGTAGATGATGTTCACTGGGCACTCTCCATACCCACACCCTGTCATCGGATCGCCACATTGTTTACCGTGATTCGTCACTCCACACAACGTTTTACCACTGTTCAATGGTCCAGCGTTTGCGCTCCTTACACGAAGCGAGGCGTCGTTTGGCATTTACAGGCGTGATGTGTGGCTTATGAGCAGCAGCTCGACTATGAAATTGAAGTTTCTTACCACCCGCCTAACTGTCATAGTACATGCAGTGGATCCTGATGCAGTTTGGGATTCCAGTGTGATGGTCTGGATAGATGTCTGCCCATTACACATTACGACCCTCTTCACTGTCGGCGGGCTCTGTCAGTCCACAGACGAGATCAGTCTGCACTCTTTTGTGCTGCACGTGTCCCTTGACGTTTCCACTTTATTATCACATCGGAAAGAGTGGACCTATGGAGGTTTAGGAGTGTGGAAATTTCGCCTACAGACGTATGACACCAGACCCAATCACCTGACCACGTTCGAAGTCCGTGAATTCCGCGGAGCACCCCATTCTGCTCTCTCACGATGTCTAATGACTACAGAAAACGTATGTATTTGGGGGTGTCCGGTTACGTTTGATCACACAGTGTATTATTAGTGGCCTAACAATATTATAGCCGTGTTAACTACAGAGAGCCTTCAGGATCATTATACTCGTATAATAGTCACCAGAAGACCCAGAAGAAGGCCGCTGCAACCGTGGCCGAAACGTTGATTTTTTCCAACAGCAGCAGTAGTTTCAAACATTATGACGCGCTACCATACCCAGAAAACTTTCATGTCGACAGACTGTGGCCGCGGAAGCCTTCGCAATTATATATGACAGATGTTTACAAATAGTTACTCACGCACCGTCGCGTAGGTGATGTCTACATCTATATCTACATGATTACTCTGCAGTTCACAATTAAGTGCCTGGCAGAGGGTTCAACGAACTACCTTTAAGCTACCGTTCCACTCTCGAACAGCGCGAGGGAAAAAACACACATTTAAATATTTCCGTGCAAGCTCTAATTCTTGTTATTTTATGCACGTGGATGACCTCAAAGTTTTCAGTATTGGAGTCAAACGTCACTTTTCATATCATACATCTATCTATAGGTACAGAGAAAGGAACAGCGAAAAAACCATGGGTAACAGAAGAAATACATTAGTTTATCGATGGAAGAAGGATGTACAAAAGTGATCAGGGAAATTGAGGAATACAGAAATAGAATTCGCTGAGGAATTAAATAAACAGTAAGTGCAGGGGAAGCTAAGACGAAATGGCTGCATGAAAAATGTGAAAAAATCTAAAAATAAGTGATTGTCGGAATGACTGACTTAGCATATAGGAAAGTCAAAAAAATCTTCGGTGATATTAAAAGCAAGGGTGGTAACATTTAGAGTGCAATGGGAATTCAACTGATAAATGTAGGGGAGAGAGCGGGTAGGTGGAAAGAGTACATTGAAGGCCTCCATGAGAGGGAGGATTTGGCTTATGTGATAGAAGAAGAAACAGGAGTCGATTAATTAGATGAGATAGGTGCTCCAGTATTAGAATCTGAAGGTCAATAAAGCAGAATTTATAGATAAAATTCTATCATAATTTCTAAAATCGTTGGAGGAAGTGGTAAAAAAACGACTATTCACGGTGGTGTGTAGAATGTATTAGTCAGGCTACATACCATCTGATTTTCGGAAAAACATCCACACAATTCCGAAGACCGCAAGAGCTGAGAGGTGCGAGAATTATCTGAAAATCAGCTTAACAGCTCACGCATCCAATTTACGGACAAGAATAATATACAAAATAATGGTAAAGGAAGTAAAGGATGCGCTAGATGACGATCAGTTTGGCTAAGGTAAAGACACCAGAGAGGCAATGCTGACGTTGCTATTGATAATGGAAACAAGACTAAAGAAAAATCAAGACACGTTCATAGGAAAAATCGCTCGACAATGTAAAACGGTGCAAGGTGTTCGAAATTCTCTGAAAAATAGGGGTAAGCTATAGTGAGAGACAGATACATCAAAAGCCAAGAGCGAAGAATAAATGTGGACGACCAAGAACGAAGCGCTCAGGTTCAAATTGGTTTAAGACAGGGATGCAGTCTTTCCCCCTTCTGTTCAATCCATACCTCGAAGAAGCAGTGATGGAAATAGAAGAAAGGTTCAGGAGTGGAACTAAAATTCGAGGTGAAAGGATATCAATAAAACGATTTGCTGATGACATTGCTATCCTGACTGAAAGTGAAGAAGAAGATATGCTGAATGAAATGAACGATCTAGTGAGTACAGGTTATGGACTGAGAGTAAGTCCAAGAAAGACGAAAATAATGAGAAGTAGCAGAAATGAGAGCAACGAGAAACTTAACGTCAGGATTGATAGTCACGAAATCTGCTACCTACACAGTAAAATAACCGATGACGGACGGAGCAACGAGGACATCAAAAGAAGGCTAGCACACACGAAAAGGGCGTTCCTGGCCAAGAGAAGTCTACTAGTATCAAACATTTGAGGAAGAAATTTTTGATAATGTACATCTGGTGCACAGCATTGTATGGTAGTGAAGCATGCATTGTGGAAAACCGGGAACAGAAGAAAATCTAAGCATTTGAGGTGTGATGCTACAGGCGAATGTTGAAAATTTGGTTGACTGAGAAGATAAGGAATGAGGAGGCTCTGCGCAGAATCATAGAGGAAATAAATATGGGGCAAAGGCTGACAAGGAGAAGGGACATGATGATAGGACGTATGTTACGTCATCAGGAAATGACTTCCATGGTACTAGAGGGAGCTGTAGAGGGCAAAAACTGTAGAGGAAGACAAAGACTGGAATACATCTAGCAAATAATTGAGGACGTAGGTTGCAAGTGCTACTCTGAGATGCAGAGGTTGGCATTGGAGACGAATTCGTGGCGGACAGCGTCAAACCAGTGGGAAGACTGATGACCTAAAAAAAAAAAAGTAATATGGATTTCGAGCCATGGTGGCTTCAAGACCGGTGGCTCCAGTAGCCAACTTTGTTCGCCGCATATTATTCCATCATCATTGAGATGTGAAGAGCTTGACCAATTAACCGCTACCAAAACTCTATGATAGCACAACATCTTCAAAAATCAGGGCAATAACGTTTTTGTTAACTTAATTGTGCTTGAACTGTTCAGATATTACGGTCATTTAACAATGTACAATTTCTGTATATAGGCAGATACGCAAAAACGCTTCTTAAATTCATTCACCTAATGCCACTTAATTCTGTTCCCAACTCATAAATTTATTGTAAATGTAGCTGTGTAAATTTGTACGATCTAAAACGTCCTATCAGGATCCATGTATTACCACAATAAGTGTTTGCCATAAATTCTACTTAAATTTAAGTATTGCTGTGCTATGTCTCACACAGCTATTATTGTTTCAACTAATTATAGTGGCTGCTGTGATAACGTATAGCTGATTTCCTTTACTTTAAATAACTTCACAGTTTTAAGTGATTATTTTAAATAATTACATAACCCAGCAGCCTTGAAGATGGTGGCCATTGTGCTTCGTATAACTTCCACAGTTCGCATCCATCTTCTTTTTTAAGACATCGTGGTCTCCTGACCTTCGTTGCTTACGTATTCCGCCCTCACAATCATATCCCGCACATCAAGACACTTCATTCGAACCCAAACTCCATAAGATAAAGTCAATGTTGTATGAATTCATGTAAACGATACGCAAATAACAAGTGCACACCGGGGTTGAGGTACTCGAGGATGGCGTACACACGCACATTCAAGACACGACTGTCACAAGAGCTTTTAGTTTGGGAGAGGTGGACTGCATGCCGAGAGGCCAGTCCCTTCAGAGGACGATTCAGCCTATCTACGTCGGACGGCGACCGCCCGTGGAGCGGACAGCATGTGCGCGAGTGAAAGGGGAGAACGACCCCGTGTTCGGCTTAAAAGCAAATTCCGCTACATTGTGTTGGAGTGCCCAGCCTACGCATTCCTTACAAACATAGCACACAGTTTCAGAGATTTTCACAGGGAGACAGCAAACGCTAAACGCCGATGCTACAGATTTCTGGATTGGTCGCCTTAAACGAAACGTCATTTTCCCATTTTAGAAGAGCAATGCTGATTGGCAGACGATATTTCTGATGCCTTGAGCTGAAGGAGTAATGGAAGAGACCGAAAGATATACCCCTTCACATGTGGTGTGGAGAGCGGGTGTACCGTTGTCGCTCTTGGAGCGAGAACACTTAACGAGAGCATGTGCGCTCGTACGTGTACTCAAAGAGCGAGGAACAAGTCTCTCCTCAGTACTTCACTGGGAGAGCACCTCCGTCGAGAGCGAATCAGGGTGCAACTCTATACTGAGTCTTTGCGATTAAGCATTGTTCACTGTGTTGGCCGCCACACTTATTGTGCGGTGTGAATGGACAGAGTTATAGTTAAACGCCTGCGAACGAATTTTTGAGTGGCATTGCGGTGGACTGGTTATCTGACAGTTGTACCACTCCAATAGTTAGACTAGGGGCGAATAGGAGTCCTTGACTTCTTCAAGGCGTAGGGAGAGTTTGATTGACAAAGGTCAATCCATATAGAACAAGAGTTATGTTATTTGTCAGCCACGAGCGGCGCAGACAGCAGTCATCGCAGCTTACAGTATTGTGCGCTACACCTCTTGCGAGCCCCATATTTCCTCCACAACAGTACACTTCACTGCATTTCACACGTGACAGTCTCGACCGTACCTAGCAACATTCTAACGGATAATTATTCAAGTTGAGTAGGCGCGGCTCTCAGCCATTCTGCCAGGTCAATAACAATCTTAAACTTCATATAGAAATTTCATTAGCGAATCCTATCCTTGAGAGGTTACTTCACATTCTGAAAAGAACCTGGAAATAGCTTGTTCAGTTCATAACTAAAAGTGCCATTGTGATTTCTCAGAATTTTTGCAAAATAAATAATAATTTTCGTTAGTTTCATGTTTTTCTTTCACTAACTAGCACTACTCCAGTACCCAAGTATCCCACTAGTGACATAAGAAATTTTGTGAATTTTTGTGTCATTTCCCTACAGCGGACGACTCCAGAAGATGTTTATTGCTGAAAGTTTTACAGGCATTTCTCTTTAGAATGTTAGGAGCGTCTGTCTGACTTCTGTAGTAGTGTGGGGGCGAAAATTGCCTCTTGCAGGAGCCACAGGGTAACGGGTACATCTCAGATTAATCCGTTGCGCAGAATGACAGAATAGCACCCGCACGCTCACACTGTATAAGTAAAATTCAGTTTTACAAGAGATAGTTATCCTCCTTTCTTTCTATATAGATCCCTTGTCTCTAAATACTTTATAAAAGAAAACACGGTCTGTTGTATGCTATAATGTTAACGTCCTTTTTTAAATCGTGCGATTAGGTAATTTCGAGCATAAGTAATTTTCAAGCACCTGAAATAACCAGCTTGGAAAGGCTTAGCTTTGTAGACTTACATCGAGGTTTATAAACAACACATTACACAATTCACGTAAACATATCACATTACAGCGAAATAATTATACTTACATGTATGGTGTGACATACTGCATATTGTAACTGTTTAATTCTTTCTTTTCACACATAGAAAACCAGATGCCATATTCCATAATTATATTAGGATTCAACCTACACCATTAATCGTACATCAAATACAGGTAAGTGTGCTCTACGTATGGCAGCTTGACAACTAATGTCGTCAAAGATACACATACATCCAAACATTATAGAAATATCGACAGAAAATGTTAAGGTGCGCATTACATATATTGCTGGCATACCAAACTTAGTTGATGTATGGCAGATAGTCAGTGACCGAACTTAAGGACATATGTAATAAAATATGTTACACTGTACATTAAAAGTAATATATGAAATATGTAAAAATTTCATTAAATACTGAAAGATGAAACTGTGCCTGACTTAATGATTGCAATATACTGTAGGTCATCAGTTCCTGAAGCTTACACACACAGACACAGAGACCAAACTACTGGCATGGTACACAGAAGAGAAATCCATGAAAGTACAAATTTCATAAAAAATTTAAATTTAAAGTACCACTGATGAATCAGCAGAATCTTCTTAGAGTCATGTATATGCATCCTACATTAAGAAAATAAATAGTACACATCGGAATCAAGTAGGAAAGTTAAGGTACCTCATGGGGAAATAATTCCACGACATACATCACATAAAGAATGAACTACTACAGAGTACTGAATAAAAGAAACAAGGTTTCAATCAAAGTTGCATTCAGAACCACTTTTTAAAAATACTATATGGCCTCTGGTGTGGGGTGCGGCTGCTACTAGTCAGGATGGAGCGCGGGTGGTGGAGACAAGCTGGAAGGTTAGGAATGTGAACTTGATACTCCTGTAGCTGTTATAACCCCAGGACGCGTTGTGTGCATCACACCATCTGGTGTGGTCAGCCATGCTGTGCCACTAAGTCTTGGGATGGACTTGATTCACAGACCTGGTGCCTTGTTATGGCTTCAAACTGGTGACCTCTGCAGGGCGCTCCATGTGGCGTCCTTGACTGGCAACAACCTCATCGTCCTGAATGGGCTGTGATACTCAGAAGAATTACAAAAATTACCAGGTGCGCTTATTGTGCATATGTACCACTGTCACTCTCATGCCTTAAAACACTACTGCCATTGTCACTGTGGAAATCTGTCTTGCCCATTCCTGCACTAGGTGGTGCAGTATCATCGAGTCCGCTGTTTCAGCAGAGCTAATTTCAGTCCGCTGTTTCAGCAAGGTAACCTGCTTCGTAACACTGCACTGGACTAATTGAATTATTACAGTGACAAGTGACAACATCCTCGCTCATCTGGCTTCAGCACTGCAGCAGTACATTGCTCAGGTTCACTGGAATATGGCCAAATATATTCCTGACCCTGCATTACCCCTCTCTATGATGGAGGCCTGTCCCCTTGGTCCGACGTTAAAACCAGTTTATATCAGAGTACATGTCTGCACAGAACACAGAATTTATTGCGACTTGATCTAATGGGTGATATAAGACATCCAATCCTTCTTACTATGCTGCTCATTGTTATTTACTTAAGGGTCTACATCTTGTTTTTGCGCTTCTGGATATTTAGTATTCAGTGTATGTCCCGTTGTTTACCTTCCTCTTAGCCTTCCATTTTCATCTACTCTGCATTAACACAACAAGACTTCATTTCACTCTCCTATGCTGTATTAATCTAGCCTACTGGAACCTGGACTAGTGGTGGTTCCTGCTGATGATTGTCTGATTATCTGTCTACCTCAAAAGAATAAAAGAGACGAATATCAGGGCTAGAGTCACGATGGAACTTGGTTTTGCAGCATGCAGCATCAATGTTGAACATCGTCGCCCTTCTCTGAACTGCTTTATGTGTAACGTTAACAGCTCAGCTGAAATGTGCCCCTCGTGTGCAGCATTGAACTGATCCAGGGAATTGATTAGGTCAGTTTTTTATGTCTGTTTTAGAATTGTTACATTTGTTGCTGGCAATAGCTCCAAAGTTGCATCTGGCCAGTGCAACAGTAGTTGTGAGATGCCTGCATGAGTGCTTCCCATGGCTGACAGACACATGGTTGGCACCCTTACGATGCATGTAGTCTCATTTAACAATAACCCACGTCTCTGTGAGTTTCCCCAGGTCATAACAACTTGCCACTATCACTAAGTCGTAATAAGTGGAAGAAATCCAATGAAAACCTGCTTGCTGGAAATGCAGTCTGTGTTGCGCGATATCCCGCAGACATTCTAGTCCTCCTGTCTGGCTATGAACAAATGAACTACACATGCTCTCTGGCTGATTTGTATTATCCTGGCCAGACACACCGTGGCCTTCCCTCTTCGACAATACTGCAACTTCTCCACTAGTACTGCATGTCTACTACTATCTCCCGAATTTAATACAGGGCTATTACAAATGATTGAAGCGATTTCATAAATTCACTGTAGCTCCATTCATTGACATATGGTCACGACACACTACAGATACGTAGAAAAATTCATAAAGTTTTGTTCGGCTGAAGCCGCACTTCAGGTTTCTGCCGCCAGAGCGCTAGAGAGCGCAGTGAGACAAAATGGAGACATTAGCCGGGAAAGCGTATTTCGTGCTTCAAATGCACTCACATCAGTCAATCATAACAGTGCAACGACACTTCAGGACGAAGTTCAACAAAGATCCACCAACTGCTAACTCCATTCGGTGATGGTATGCGCAGTTTAAAGCTTCTGGATGCCTCTGTAAGGGGAAATCAACGGGTCGGCCTGCAGTGAGCGAAGAAACGGTTGAACGCGTGCGGGCAAGTTTCACGCGTAGCCCGCGGAAGTCGACGAATAAAGCAAGCAGGGAGCTAAACGTACCACAGCTGACGGTTTGGAAAATCATACGGAAAAAACTAAAGCAGAAGCATTTCTTAAACAGTAGATTGGAAAACCGATGGATCGGTCGTGGTGGAGATCATGATCAACAATTCATGTCACGGCCTCCACGCTCTCCCGACTTAACCCCATGCGATTTCTTTCCGGGGGGGTTATGTGAAAGATTCAGTGTTTAAACCTCCTCTACCAAGAAACGTGCCAGAACTGCGAGCTCGAATCAACGATGCTTTCGAACTCATTGATGGGGAAATGCTGCGCCGAGTGTGGGAGAAACTTGATTATCGGCTTGATGTCTGCCGTATCACTAAAGGGGCACATATCGAACATTTGTGAATGCCTAAAAAACTTTTTGAGTTTTTGTATGTGTGTGCAAGGCATTGTGAAAATATCTAAAATAATAAAGTTATTGTAGAGCTGTGAAATCGCTTCAATCATTTGTCCCTGTAATACCCTGCAGAACCTCATTTCCCAAGAACTGCTTCCCTTGGTGTGTGTGCAACAGCCTTGTCACAGCAATTCCTTTGTACAATACTTCTACCTGTGCTTGCAGCACTCTCAGATTCATATTCACCAGGTCCTCCGATGCTCTAGCGTAATCCATTACTTCACTTATTAACTTCCGTCACAACTGCGTGCTATTAAGCAATTGATCCCCCAAATTGGCTATCTGTGTATCGTGACATTCTTTTGACACCTTACCTCCCTCCACCAATTTCTTACTGTTTCTATAGTCTTGTTTAATTCGCTAATATCACCCTCATCTGCAGTCCGAAACACGATTTCAAAATTTTACCACCCGCATCCCATCATACTCAGTTCGACCTTGTATGTGTCACAGCTTCCACAACTTGTCTCATTTATTCTCGTGCTTACTATTTGGATCAGTGCAGTTTATCACACTCTCCTGACACTTCCTTCAGTTCCCCGATGCTCTTGGGGTTACTGTGAAGTTCATCAAATCACTCTTCCAACCTCCTCACCTCTTCCCACGTTCCCCATGCCTTACAAGTCAACGTCAGTGCCCACCGATGGCTAGTGACTGTCACCTCCTCTTGTCTCGAGAAGAGCTCTCCTCCTTTCATGTGATCGTTCTGTAATGCCTCCTACCTGATCCAGGCCACGAAATTCCATTTTCTATGATACATATTCATTCCATTCTAGCCCTCGACATATCGATATCTAAGGGCAGAGGCCAATATCACCCTTCCTCCCTCCTGAGGAGGCTGTCTCCAGTAGAAAGTCTACACACAAACAAAAAACTAATAGCAAAAAATCTCTATATTAATGTAACTTATTCAGTACAATCCTGTACATCGCAAAGGTATAAAAAAGAGAATCCCTCCCAAACACCCATCATTTTCCTGACGTTAATGAATACAGCACTTCATGTACAGCCTCAGCCACATCTTATTGTCTTTTCTTCCGACTCCTTTTCGTTCCATTCTTCACGGTCCCATCCTTGACACTCCTGCAATTGTCTCCGGACTATCTCGAGAACATCTTGGACACCAAACATCTTCTATTGTTCTTCTTGTTAGTAATTGGAACTTCATGTTGACTGACAAAGTAATCTCCACCAGCTGATAAAGTGCTTGACATATCAAATAATAGAGCTATACCAAATTTAAGAGTTGTAGTATTAATAAATGCCGACATAAGTTCTAGTAAATATATGGTTCAGAGAAACGATCTACCGTTAGTTCCACTATAAAAATTCTAGAAGGAAAAGATTCCAGCGAACTGAGACTTTTTTGGTGATTTCAAACAACTTACCTGAATAAAAATAAAAATTATGAGGTTCTTAAGTAATCTGTAACTACTATATTAAGGTTTATGTGCCCAAGAAAGCGGTCGTTCGGAGGCTGCTTCAGTATGCAGATATCTGTAGACAACAGATTTTCCCTCAGCCATCTGCTCCGGCACCTATATAAATACAGCCCGACAGCCAGTAGTAAGATTCACTTCACACTCAGCCACTGTAAGATCCACGTCTGTCAAACGACAGATCTCGCTCTGCCTCAGATGACGACAGAGCCGAACTGTGTCAAAGCGTGTATTTTGTGGTAAAAAGGGATAGTGAACTCACGAGGACTGTACACCGTCCTGGATCGCTTAGAATTCGCCAAAGTAGCTGTTAGTGTGCCGTCCGGGAGAATTACAGTTCCGCGTGGCAAGTCGTGACTTTATTTCCACTTTTACGGCGAGCATTAATTTGGAACATTTATTGCAAGCTTTCATTGAGTGATTTTAGTCAGGGCGAAAGACAGTCTGGTAGGAACATACCATAGAGGTCACCTCTGAACTGCTAAATGTGCTGTTAGAATAGAAAGACTTGCTTTCAATTGAGAACAGTGAATTTATAAGTGTTGTGTGCAAGAAACTTTACATAATATAAATTTTGACTGGAATATAATACTTTTATTTAAGATCATAGTCCTGATCCCGCAAAGAAATAGGAGAATAGAAACTTTCCTTTCAGTGAGCTGAACCAGAATGTGGTCGTGCAGACTGGAAACTAAGGTCAGTATGTTTCCCTTCGCTTTCTGGCTGACCACAAAATTTGTTGCCACACTCGTGTGAGTAGGATGGTATTAATAATTTTTACCCGCCGCCCCACAGTCTCACTGATTCCTCCTGCTTCTCCATCACCTTCATATTTCCCTTCTGGGTACCGAAAAAAATAGTCTGTTATGACTAATACGAATTGGTTTCCTGCTGGTTTATGACTGAACGGTCCTAACGCATCAAACCCAAATCCCAGCAATGGTACTCGCTTATGAATCAAGTCAGATCTCTTTGCACATTATACACAATTCCTCGCATACTGATTCACATCCACTTTCCTCCCTATCCACCATTATCTCTAGGCTACTCTCTGGTTTGTCACTCTGCACCCTCCATGGAAAGATAACACGAGATCATGTGTTTCCTTTCAGATTTCCTCCTTAAACTTCACTGGTAATAATATCCATTGCTCTCGCTTCATTTCCTTGCACAACACTCTGTCACATGTGCTAAACAGCGAATACTGTTTACAGCCGCTGTCAGTGGACACTTTGCTGCCTGCCTCTCTCCAAGACCATGACCCAGAATTTTCAAAGCTGCTCCTTCCTGTAAATGAGGCTCAAACATAATCTTATCTGTCGTTGAAATTTCTCCTCCACTGTATTCAGCTGTCTCAAAGAATCGAAATAACCTGGCTTCAAATAAATCCCAAAGCCTGATCAGATGCATCACATGAAAGGTTAAACTCCCTCTAAATATCTAAAAATAACAAGAACTGGGCTGAATATCAAAACTCTCTTTTGTTCTTCAAATGCATACCGACGTCTGACCATGTGAATATCATACCTTTCCTCAGCGACTGTGTGAAGGGTCATGCTATGTCAGTAGCCGCTTCCAAAAAATTTTTCTAGTAAACCAAGATCCCCAAAAAAGATTCCAGTTCCTTCATTGACTTAGGGGCTGGGAATTCCAGTACAGCTTGTAGTAGCATCACGTCTGTCCTCACCCTATATTTACTAATTAAATGGGTTAAATTCCCTACATCTTCGAATGCAGAATCGCACTTCTCTGTGTTCAGTGCCAAACATGTAACCCTCAATTTCTTAACCATTTACTTGAGACAGTGTCTACACTGCTCTATGACATTTGCCGAAACAATATTATCCAAGTAAACTGGGCATTGATGTGGTTTCGAACCCCTCAACGCTCTGTCCAACAACCTCTGAAACGTTGCAGGCGCACTTTTTAATTCAAACAGTATTCTCTTGAACTCTTATTGTCACCATGGTACAGAAAAGGCTGTCTTCAGCCAGTCAACAGGAACAACCTCCAGTTGACGTTAACCACTCTGAAATCCAAGCTCAAGAATTACTAACATTGCTCCAACTTACCTATGGTCTCAGTAATGTTTGCAGTGGGATATGTATCTGTTACCGTCATGCTGTTCAGGTGATGGTTATCACAGCATACTCTGTACTGTCTAGATCCATCCATAGATTTGTTTATTACGTCCACAATTCCTGCACCCCAAAGACTACTTTCTATTATCCCATCAGCTAGCTGCTGGTTAGTAACATCTTCCATAATCAGCTGTAAATAACTAGGAATGCCATATGGTATCTTAAACACTGATGGTTTGTTCCCTGTTGGTATTCAGTTTTGGGTCATGGACAGAGTCGGCAATAGATCCCATGGAAAAAATAAATCCTTAAATTTCAGAAGTAATTCTTCCATCGAGATTCTCCATCGATTCACATGATAATGCTACGCTTTCCTATGTAAGGCAGCCTTAATGGTAGCTTCAGTTAATTGTGTTTCACACTCCTCGTGCACACTCACCCTCATCCAGAATGTCTAAACTCGTGGGTAACATCCCCTTCCTTAACTTCACTACCTTGGCACCACAGTTATCTATATTTACAGGTAGCACACTCCCACTATATCTCTCCAGTTCAACACTTCTCTTAGTAAAACAAATTGTTGTGACCAGAACATTGTCCTCTTCCAGAGGCTCCACAACAAAAAAAAAACCATACTCACAGGTTGACCTGTCTCCACATTCACCCAAAATAACTTCTCAGTGCCCCTTCCATACAGTACATGGGATTCAAGCCTAAGTTTAATTGTATTTGATTCAATTTGTCCAGTACACTAAACGACCCTTGGGGCAGTTCTCCACTAGTGACTGTTTCCCCTAGATGGAATGGCATTCCATTAAGTTCCACTGTTCATAGCTAAAGGTCAGCTTTAGCACAGTGAAGTCTGACCCAAATATTATGCTGTAGACCTCGTTCACACGCCGCACTACCTCTACAGCCTGCTTAAATCAAACACACCATATACGAAAATCTGTGTCCACTGATCCCAAAGATCTCACGTTGATATCCTCGACTTCACATATCCTCGACCTCATATACTCCATCATCTTTGACATACTATGTCTCTACTTACAACTGACACATGCGTCCCTGTGTCCAACAAAAACTTATAACTCCTACAACTCCTCTTAGTGCACACTCCACCTCTGCGTATGTAATTTTCGCCACTAATTTTAAGAGTAGCCCTTTATGTCGACTTTGAGCTTCCCCTTCCATTTAATGACTGCTTATCAGCTCCTTGTCCACACTTATATCCATTTCCAAAAGTCAGCTGCTGGTATCTTCCATTTCCTCTGCTACACTAGCTTGCGACACAATGTCTGTAAATCCCCATACCTGCAGCATTTCATGTTCACCTAACGTCTATCCCATGATGCTGTTGACATATCAACTTCTTTGCGCTCCCTTGCTATCCTAACAGTAGAATACAGAACGTCTCATGCACCTGTATGCACATTCCTTGTCCAGTCCCATGGCAATGCCCTGAGAAAACTTTGAGCGCCCTTTCCTCAGCTTCTTGTAACATGACTGCATTTGCTGCATCACTCTGCCCTAACTTCTGTGCATGTTCATTACATTTCCTTATCTTATCTGCAAGATTTTCTGCAAATTGTCCATGCTACTTCACAGCAGTGGTCAACTTTCTGAAAGTACCTCAACTATTCTGTTTCTCATACCTTTGCAGACGTCTTCACTCTAACTGTTCGAATCTTGCTGTATTCTTTAATGATTCCATACACCTAACATACATTTTTGGTTCTCCCACTATTCGCAATTTTGCTGCCCACAACAAATGACTATCAGACCAGTCACCCATCTCTGCCCTCATTTTAAGGTCTTCTACAAACAATCATAATTCCTCAGTGGGTTTCCCAGAAAAATCAACAATCAGTCATCCAGCAGCTGGATCCAACTCATTCTGTGATGCCTGAAGCACTGCTAACTGTTCGTTTTTAACAGCCACCTGCCGAGGTAGCTTCGTATTATCCACTTTCAGCTGCTCTACTGTTTCCAGCAATATGTGTACTGCTTCCAGCTCAGACACATCTTTCGTGCCTGATTTTGACATAGCAACAATCTTATCTCCATTACACACAATAATACAACAACAAAATAAAATTAACTGCAATTCCAAAATTCCACTGCAAATTACTCTTTATGTCGTATCATGTGCCATCTAGACTGCGTGGCATCTGCCTTACAATACGAGTATATTGACAACATGTATAAAAAGTTAAAGGCACTGACTGTTTGCATGGTTCAAAATACCCAAGTAATTTACGCTGTGTTTACCTCACAGACAGAAAGAAAGGCTGCCCTTTACCGTTACCCATACCTTTAAACTCATGTGAGATAATTGGCTTTTCCTGCCAAAACAGGGCATCCTTCAATTTAAAAAGGATATTGACCGCAGTCTATTCCACCCTCAAAAGCATAACCAAATAATTCAGCACTAACCCCAACATATGCATTCTGTAGGCTGTGATTGAGGCTGTATGCTTTGTCAAGACGACGACCCAAATTCTGAAACCCCTAGTGCAGGGTGAGACAGTTATGAAATAGGATGGTGCAAGCAGGTGGTGGAGGCAAAGTGCGAACCTAGGGACTCCAGAGAAAGGCAGCTGCAAATATAACAAGTTCTTTCATCGGTGCGTGTGTGCTACTTGATACACTGTGTCAGTGGCCGCTAGCTGCTGAATTCTGCGGCGCTGACTCCCTGCAAAAGCCTCATTGCTAACATAGTACTACAACGCCCTGTTCGCCCCATTATGTAAGCTGGATGCATGGACTCCATGCCAGTGGCGTGCAAACTCGATGCTTTTGTGGCTGCTATAATCACTGGAGCCGTTGAGTTGCGTCACAGTGTGGGATGTCCAGCACACTGAGATGGCCATCCACCAGTGGTGGATGGTGGCTAGTGTGTGTGGGAGATGAGATGCTGCCTCGAGGGCAGATGATATGTTGTAGTCAGCCATCCTGTGGCTAGTTAGAGACTTAATACACAGAGCTGTTGTTCTGAAATGACCTCAAACTGTTGAGCTCTCCTGACAGCTCCATGTGGTATCCTCATTTGCTACAGTCCGTTAGTTCTGGCGGGGGTGCATGACTCAGAAGAATTCTGTAACAAAAATGACCAGCAGTTATAGCTGGCGAAGGTACCAATGTTGTGCATGTGCATCACTGCCAATCATGTATCTTAAACCACTACTGCCCCTGTCACTATGGAGATCTACCTCGCCCCTTGCTGACTGCATGCGTGTCTGAAGGAACTTTGCATCATTCTTCTTAACAACACAGACACTTTATATTTTATTTATCCACCGATGCCAGGCAGTGCTTTCAAAGCAAAATGTCTTCACCTGTAAGGGAATTATGTAATTGTTGGGATACAGGTCGTGACACAGAAACGCCCACATATGGAACTTTTTATCTGCTCATGGGTCATCCAGAGACAGTCAGAATGGTTAATGTGACTACTCACATAACTTATGAAATACAGGTTGAAGACCCAGTGCGGTAAAAAAATTTTCACTGTCCTCATTCCTCTATACAGCTGATGGTTTCACAACTGAGATACATTCTATGTGTAGGACATGATGCTGCATGCAAGTAAGAATAACAGTGAAACATAAACTATGTGGAACTTAATATCATATGTTTTTAACAGAAAGCCTGCAAAAATACAAATTCCACATGTACTGCAACTAACGTTGTTGGATACATAAGGATACCAAAACACTCTTCCCAAAATCATGTGAATGTATCCATTACTAAGCAAAATACATTGTAACACATTACATCATTTGGAGAAACTTGTATGGTATGCAAATAGTGAAGATAGGAAAACACAGATAAAAATTATTACATTATTCACACTTAGTGGAAGTGTGAATTACTACAAACTATTTACTAAAAGTGAACAAGGTGATGAGGATTTTATATTTTCTCTCCAAGCTGTGAATAGTGAAATTAGAAATAACTTGAGTCGATCAGACAGTAGTGCAAGAGAGAACGAGAACTAGCCAAAAACATGAAAAATCGTGTTGGAAGACATCATTAGCAAAGTTACCGAAACACCAGAGAATCTAGAATTAATGCAACTGGAAGTGGAGAGTGTACCTTTTTACTGGCTGAGAGCCAGCGACCGTACAGTATTTAAGTTACAGGATGTATAGATAGCCTCATCAGTTGCATAAAATTTTTGTCAAATTGACCATGGTTTCAACTGCACTAGGGCAATCTATATCAGAATAAAAAGTGATGTGGATTACATGTAATCACACCATGGGTGGAAAACGTCTGAGCAAAAGTGCTTTCGTCAAATGGAAAATGCCACAAGAATAAAAAATAAAATGTAAAAATATACTGTCTGACGGTAGTGGCTATTGGCCCTAAGCATCCTTGCGGTGCCATTGTATTTTCATGGAATATTTTATCCACTTGGCAAACTTGTTTCATTGATATATTTTAGTTTTTATTCTTGTGACATTTTCTATTTGACAAGAGCACGTTTGCTCAGAAGTTTTTCACCCATGGTGTAATTACATGTAATCCTTGTAACTTTTTAATCTGATGAAGATTGTCCTAGTGCAGTCAATTTGACAAACATTTTGTGGACCCTATGTGGCATAGACATAAAAGTAGGATGGATTTATTGTCAAGACTTAGATACAGAAAAGGATTTGGCGTGGGAAAATGAAGTGAACTCCAATCATAATACCTATCGCAATTGATGGAAATGGTCGGAATGACTTATTAGATACAGAAGTGAGCCGAGCACTATTTCCAATGCTTTGTTTTAGATGATCAAAAAACAACCAGGTAAGGAAGTCATGCCTGTAAAAATACTAACAGTAATAGTAGCCACTGAGAAAGCGACAATCAAATATCAAATACTAATTGATTGTAAATTACAGGAGCAATTTAAATTTTAAACATTGTTATTGGCTGAAGTCCAGCAACCGTGCGTTACCTTAATTATAGAATGCATGTATAGCCAACTCGGCTGCAAAAAATTATTTTCAAATTGACCATGGTTTCGACTGTACTAACACCTCCTCGGCAAAAAGGGCACCAATGTTCACAAATCAATTTTGGTAAACATTTTTGGAATGCAGTGATCAATAAATTGTTATATTTAGATTAAAGTTCAGTCTTGATCACGTTATGTCTGTTTTAATGAGTAACCGGTTTCGGTTTTTTCTATAAAACCATCATCAGACCTGTGAATAAATTTTAAGAAATACTAGATACCAATTTTTAAATGAATGAAAAAGTCTAATGATGTCAAAATTTTTAACAAAATAAAATAAAATTAGTTATACCCATTGGTCCCTTGGGTTGGTAGGTGGAGCTCTCCTTGCTGCTGTGCAGTCAACTGATGGTTATGAGTGCTGAGCACGAGCTTAAATATGCAGAGGCTCCGCCTACTTCCTGTCACACTACTTCATAACTGCCAATCAGCGTTCATAATATACCTTACAACAAAAATTAAGACATACCGTAAATAAAGATAATGGAAAATCTACCAGATCAGGAGTATAAAAGATCCAATGTAGAGACTGTGAGAAAATATATATCGGCCAAACAGGTCGAAATTTTGCAGTAAGGTACAAAGAACATACGTCAGGTACCTCACGAACAAAGTCTGTTTTTGGTCATCATATAACGTTCAATAATCATGCTGAGGGGACTGTACAACAGAATTTACAAGTTCTTCATTATGCAAATAAAGGCTTACTTATGAATATCCTAGAAGAAATCGAGATATATGCTCATTTGAAAACCAAATCATCAATGCTGCTCAATGAACAATTAGATTTTCGCGAAAAATATTATTACGACCTTTTTGACGAAATTTTATAATAAAAGCATCTACTCTTTTGTTTTTAAAAAAAATATAAGATTAGTTATACCCATGGCAAAAGTAATGTATGTAAAATATGCTGCATCAGCAGTCTCATCAGTTATTCAGATATACATAATGTGGAACGTACTATTGGCTGCTAACCTAATGCTATAAAGAACATTGCCATAAAAACTACAGTTAAAACAAGACGATTCTGCAGCATCCAACAAAGATGCAATTGTGATGTAGGCGACTTGGTAGAATCGATATATACCACAACGCCAAGGATTTTACATCTTTGATGTAACTGGCACTGTAATAACACTAAGGTTGTCCATAGAGGGCACAGCTATCACACATCGTAATTCACTGTTTTTATCCAAAATAGAAATAAGTTGTAGACACAACTATTATATGTTAATCAGATATTTAAATGAATCAATTTTATGTTATTAGTGTATTTCCTACTTTTATATTTTGACGATGGCGTCATATTATGAACGCTGATTGGCAGTTATGAAGTAGTGTGACAGGAAGTAGGCGGAGCCTCTGCATATTTAAGCTCGTGCTCAGCACTCATAACCATCAGTTGACTGCACAGCAGCAAGGAGAGCTCCACCTACCAACCCAAGGGACCAATGGGTATAACTAATTTTATTTTATTTTGTTAAAAATTTTGACATCATTAGACTTTTTCATTCATTTAAAAATTGGTATCTAGTATTTCTTAAAATTTATTCACAGGTCTGATGATGGTTTTATAGAAAAAACCGAAACCGGTTACTCATTAAAACAGACATAACGTGATCAAGACTGAACTTTAATCTAAATTTCACAAATCAACTTTCGATGACCATTTGTTAATCACACGACATAATCCTAAAGATGTAAAAGACGTCCAGGTCTTGCTCTCGGAGAAAAAAGGCTTTAGGATTAACATTTAAGAAGAGCTAGAATTTCTTAAACATCTATCTCTGAAGGACGGTTTCATTCTTAACGAACAGTTGCAATTACGCAACAAAAACTTTTTTCAGGGTATAGAGGCGCTAATTAAAAATGGTCTGAATGGCGATACTCTCCTCAATGTGGACTCTAAAACATCGTTTTCTTTTCCATTTGTATATTTTATATATACGAGGGCAGTTCAATAAGTAATGCAACACATTTTTTTTATAGGCCAATTTTGGTTGAAAAAACCGGAAATTTCTTGTGGAATATTTTCAAACATTCCCGCTTCGTCTCGTATAGTTTCATTGACTTCCGACAGGTGGCAGTGCTCTACGGAGCTGTTAAAATGGCGTCTGTAACGGATGTGCGTTGCAAACAACGGGCAGTGATCGAGTTTCTTTTGGCGGAAAACCAGGGCATCTCAGATATTCATAGGCGCTTGCAGAATGTCTACGGTGATCTGGCAGTGGACAAAAGCACGGTGAGTCGTTGGGCAAAGCGTGTGTCATCATCGCCGCAAGGTCAAGCAAGACTGTCTGATCTCCCGCATGCAGGCCGGCCGTGCACAGCTGTGACTCCTGCAATGGCGGAGCGTGCGAACACACTCGTTCGAGATGATCGACGGATCACCATCAAACAACTCAGTGCTCAACTTGACATCTCTGTTGGTAGTGCTGGGATATTCAAAGGTTTGTTCCCGCTGGGTCCCTCGTTGTCTAACCGAACACCATAAAGAGCAAAGGAGAACCATCTGTGCGGAATTGCTTGCTCGTCATGTGGCTGAGGGTGACAATTTCTTGTCAAAGATTGTTACAGGCGATGAAACATGGGTTCATCACTTCGAACCTGAAACAAAACGCCAATCAATGGAGTGGCGCCACACCCACTCCTCTACCAAGAAAAAGTTTAAAGCCATACCCTCAGCCGGTAAAGTCATGGTTACAGTCTTCTGGGACGCTGAAGGGGTTATTCTTTTCGATGTCCTTCCCCATGGTCAAACGATCAACTCTGAAGTGTATTGTGCTACTCTTCAGAAATTGAAGAAACGATTTCAGCATGTTCGTAGGCACAAAAATCTGAACGAACTTCTCCTTCTTCATGACAACGCAAGACCTCACACAAGTCTTCGCACCCGAGAGGAGCTCACAAAACTTCAGTGGACTGTTCTTCCTCATGCACCCTACAGCCCCGATCTCGCACCGTCGGATTTCCATATGTTTGGCCCAATGAAGGACGCAATCCGTGGGAGGCACTACGCGGATGAAGAAGAAGTTATTGATGCAGTACGACGTTGGCTCCGACATCGACCAGTGGAATGGTACCGTGCAGGCATACAGGCCCTCATTTCAAGGTGGCGTAAGGCCGTAGCATTGAATGGAGATTACGTTGAAAAATAGTGTTGTGAAGCTAAAAGATTGGGGAATAACCTGGTGTATTTCAATGCTGAATAAATCAACCCCTGTTTCAGAAAAAAAATGTGTTGCATTACTTATTGAACTGCCCTCGTACATTTTTTGAACTATTTTTTTGTGAAATAAGACCGTTACGGTATGTTACAACTTTCATGCACTGGTTCCTGTTGTTGCCTGTAATGTCAAATTGTCTATGCAGTGCCTCATTTGCTCATGTCTGTAATTCGGTCACTTCTTCCTAGACGGTGCGAATCTGTTTTCATGCCCAACCCGTGGCGTCCTTGGCCTGTTAGCCGTTTAGTGTGACGGTAGCGGTGGTTTGATGCAGTTCTTGCCCCTAAGTGACCTAGCGACTGCCATTGTATTTCGATGGAACATTTTATTCCAATTGACATACATGTTATATTTCTACAGTTTAATTTTTATTCTTGTGATAATTTCAATTTGACAAGTGCATTTTTGCTCACGTGTATTTCACTTATGATGTGATTACGTGTATGTACACTGTTTGTACATTTTATGGAAGTAATCCCATTAAGTATATTGTATTTTTGAGCCATATCATTATATTTCTAGGTAATTCTATGTAATTTTTATTCTGATGAAGACCGCCTTAATGCTGTCGAAACCATGGTCAATTTGACAACAATTTTATGCAGCTGAGGTGGCTATACATACATTCCGTAATTAACAAGAACAGTCATTCAGCTACACGTTCCTAGTAGTACCATAATTAAGTGCTGAAATAATATTAGACGCAAATTCGCTGAATAAACAACGTGTTATTGTAGACTGTGATCGAGAAATGATTACGGTCAAAAAGAAGGTAAAGTGTTTTAAATTCCTTTGAAGCAGCCAGTACTACTAAAAATTCCTTTTGAAACAGCCAGTAGTACGTATAGAATAGTGTCCACTGAAGCGTTTAAAGTTTAGGAGCACAAAAGAAAGTAATGTGTTAGAAAACAATTCTGAAAGGTACGATGTGTGAAAGTATGATGATGAACATCACTTAGGATAAGTAGTGAACATAAATATGAATTACTCCAAGCATTAATCAGTGGTAGAAAGGTATTCTCGAACAAACCAGAGAAGATGGTGGAATATGAACGTCACTTGAATGTAACTGAGCAAGAGCCATTTTTCAGACCACCTTATATAATCCCTTTAGCCAATGTGAGTGAAGTCCAGAAAGAAATCGATCGAAAGATTGAATGATTGGTCATACTAACAGTCAATGCAATAACCCATTACTGAATGTAAGAAAGAGACACGGAATTGTATGTTTAGTGACTGATCCTTAAGCACTAAGGAAAATAGTATAAAGAGAAACTGATCATCCAGGAAATGTAAATGAATTACTTTAAAAATTTAAGAATTTCGAAATTTGAGCAGTTTGGATTCAACAGGAAGTTGCTGGCAGGTGTCCTTGGCAGCCGAATCACGCAAGTACTCATATACCGTGTTCCTTTTTACGGGCAAATGATGCCACTCTGAAGTAGTACCATTTGGGTTGAATACATCTGTTTCTGAGTTCAGTAGACCCCAGGATAAAATATTACGTAGTGAAAAAACTCTCATATTCAATGCATGATGATGAAATCATGAAAAGAGCACTTAATACAGTTAGATATGGTGTGTCAAGCTCTAATTAAAGGGGAAATGACACTAAGGTTAAAATTGTGCGATTTTGTAAAGAAAGAGATGACGTCCTGGGGCTCACTGTTATCTTAGAATGTATCAAAAAAAATCATCAGATGGCGAAAGCTACACAAAATTGTTCATGATCAAAAACTCGAAAGGAATTAGAGACATTTCTAGCCATACGTGTGTTTTATCACAAATACGTAAACAACCCAGGGTGAAAAATACAATCAAAAGAACAGTGTGTTCATATGAACTCATGATTATGACACAGCTCTCAACAATCTGACTAAGAGTATTCAGTAATTCCATCAAATTTAAGTGAACTGTTTCACATAGGTACAGAGAGTTCAGATTATAGATTAGGGCTGTCTGTATTTCAGCAACAAGAAAGAGATGGAGATATAATGTATAAAACAGACTAACTGCACTAGTCGTATCCTCAGCAAATACTGTAAGAGCCGTATGACGGCCGAGAAAGAGACTTTAACCATTATCTGTAGATTCATAAAATGCAGGAATTATTTATAGGGACATAACACGTTCATACAGACTGACTTCAGCGCTTTGACTTTCTTATAGGATTGTCAGCTGCTGCACAGAGCACTGCTTCTTCAACAGTCTGACAAGGATATTAGATAAATCAAAGGTGCAAAATTTATGTATCTGATGCATTACAGAGATTACCAGTAAACGCTGAAGCTACAAATACGGTTGAGGGACACAGCATTACTTTCCAGCTGAGTTAGTTTAAATTTGCAGAATAATAATGGAAATTTGTCATAATATAAGGAGATATTAGAATGCAGTTGATCAGAAATAGGTAACAGTCAAATTTGATGATGCAGATGCCGCCAATATTCGAGGATCCTATGAAATATAAAAAGGGGGTTTGTATTCAAAGAGAGCAAATCATCCTATAAAGTGAAAAGTTAGTTGGCCTTTCCAGTCTCTTAGTGAAATTACAAACTATTTTCGCTTTCATTTCGCAATGGTCATGATGGTGCCAAAAAGGAGTTGAAAAAATTCCAGAGTGCATAACTTTTAACTTTAATAAGAAGAGCAGCTCACAGATTTAGATGAGTAACACATGTCAAATACGAAAGTGATAAATGCTACCTGTAGAGGGACTATGCAAACAATCAGGCCAGATGACATTATTGATTTGGTCACCTTGGACATTTGCAGTCCATTACTTAAGATTTCGCCCAACTTTAAATACATTTCAGTAGTTGTGGAGCCTTTTTGCAAATTTATAAAGCCGTACTGTTGCGAAAAGTGGATGCCAGAACAGTAAACATACAAATGACCCTGGATTACTTTGTGAACATAGGTAAAACTAACATAGTGTTATCAAATACTAGCACGCAATTTTGCTTCAAGCAACAGACAAATGGAATGGCAGTGGACTAAGTATGGATCATTAATATATCCACTTACCATCCCTCAAGCAACCTGGCTGAAAGATACATACAGACATCTGAACACATTACACTATGAAGGTAACTGTTTTGCCCTAGCACAGATGTAAGAAATAAAAGATCAAAAACTCTAGTGGAAGATTTACCTCAATTTCCTCAACATAATTAAAGTAAGATAAATGACAAAAAATAGTTACTTAAAGTTAAGGTACAGGGAAGAGCTGAAGCTAGGATTCATTGACATGATGGGAATTTGAAGTTAGCAAAATTCAGAATCATGATTTGGATCTCATTAAGACTCACAAGAAATCAAGTGAAAGTAATCATGAAACAAACAAATTTAAATTTATTTGTAATCGACCATGTAAAATAGTAAATATACCTCACGAAAATGCATACTATTTGCAGTTCCCTGTCTGGAAAGTGACTATTGAGTACAAAACATAGTGAATTCAAATTTCAGGTAAAACTTGTGTATCATAAGGTTTAACGAAAAGGACAATATAGTTTGATGGGACATGAAAATTGAAGGACTATGCTTTAAAGAAAGCCGTGAAAAAGAAATGAGAAACTAGGAAGTTTGTAACAGGGGATTCACAAAGCAATGTTATGAAGGACGTTCAGAATACTGAGCAGACTTAGTTGATTCACCAGAATGAGAGAAGGTGCAAAATATGTTGTGAGCAAAATACTTTCTATGGCTCATTGCCTTAACAATATTTTCGAGATTGTGTGTTTTTTCTTTTTTTTTTTTTTTTTTTTTTTTTTTTTGTAGGAAATGATTTGTGGTGTGCCTATGAGTTCGCCTATTTGATATCACTTGATATGTACGTTGATTCAACTGGAGTTAATTTATGTAGCAGTGCATTTCCTCGGAATTATTGTGCTGCGATGTTGTTGTGGTCTTCTGTCCAAATACGCGTTTGATGCAACTCTCCGTGCTACTCTATCTTGTGTGAGCCTCTTTATCTCTGGATAACTACTGCAACTTGTATACCTCTGAATCTACTTACTGTATTCAACTCTTGCCCGTCCTTTACGATTTCCCTCCTCCGCCACACACTTCCCCCCCAGTACTAAACTGGAGATTCCTTGATGTCTCAGAATATGTTCTATCAAATGATCAAGTTGTGCCACAAATTTCTTGTCTCCCCAGTTCTATTCAGTACCTCTTCACAAGTTACGTCAGCAATCCACCTAATCTTCAACATTCTTCTGTAGCGCCATATTTCGAAAGCGTCTTCTCTCTTTTTGTTTAAACTGTTTATCATACATGTTTCACTTCCATTCATGGCTACACTACTGGCAAATACCTTCCGAAAAGACATCCTAACACTTAAATCCATTTTCGATGTTAACAAATTTATGTTATTCTTAAGTTCTTCTCTTGCCATTGCCAGTCTACATCCTCTCTACTTCAGCCATCATCAGTAATTTTGCTGCCCAAATAGCAAAACTCATCTACTACTTTACGTGTCTCGTTTCCTAATCTAACTCCTTACCATCACTTGATTTTATTCGACTACATTCCGTTATCCTTCTCTTGCTTTTGTTGATGTTCATCTTACATTTTCCTTTCAAGACACTGTTCATTCCATTCAAGTGGTCTTTGAAGTCCTCTTCTGTCTCTGACAGCATTGGAATGTTTTCTGCAAGACTCGAAGTTTTTATTTCTTCTCACTGAATTTTAATTCCCATTACACATTTTTCTTTGGCTTCTTTCACTGCTTGTTCAATGTACAGGTTGAATAGGGATAGGCTATAACCCTGTCTCACTCCCTTCTCAACTGCTGCTTCCCTTTCATGCGCCTCAACTCTTACAACTGCCGTCTGGTTCCTATACACGTTGTAAACAGCCTTTCGCTCCCTGCATTTTACCCCTCTTACCCTTGAATACCTTCAGAATTTCAGAGAGAGTATTCCAGCCGACATTGTCAAAAGCTTTGTCTAAATCTACAAATGATAAAAACGTAGGTTTGCTCTCTCTTTAACCTATGTTATAAGATAAGTCGAAGAGTCAATGTAGCATCATATGTTCCTTCATTTCTCCAGAATGGAAACTGAACTTCCCAATGTTGGGTTCTGCCTGTTTTTCCATTCTTCTGTAAGAAATACATGTTAGTATCTTGCAACCATGGCCTATTAAACTGAACGTACGGTAATTTTCACACCCCTGACAGCAAGTAGTTTCTTTGGAATTGGAATCACTACATTTTTCTTGAAGTCTCCCCGCCTGTCTCATACATCTTGGAGTTCAATGAAATATTGGGATATATCAAATAAAAGCTTAAACTGAGCCTCATGTGGCTGTTGCATACGTGGTACAAAGTCGCCTGTCAAAATTATGGGTCGCAGAGTGCAAGATGCAAGATTTTCCAGTCAGAATCAAAGGTGGAATTTTGAGCTACAGCACCTGCAAGAACTACGGCACCTGCAGACAACGCTGTTGACCACGTATTATTGCATCTGCTGTAAGACGTGAACTGCATGAGCAATTACCAGCCATAAAAAATCTGTGATGTCAATAACACATCTTCAACAATTAATGTAGGAACGTTTTTGTAAATTTAACTCCACTTAGAACTGTTGAAAATATTACAGTCAGTTAACAATGAGCAATCTTTGAATATAGGTAGGTATTCAAAGTGCTTCTTAAACTCATTCTCCTAATTACACAGTTTCTGATCAGAAATATTTTAAATGTTTGTGTGCAAATTTATACGATCAAAAACGCTGTATCAGAAATCAAGTATTAAGGGGAAGAAAGTTTCTCGCAAATTCTAGTTTAAAATAAATTTGGCTGTGTTATGGCTTAAGGAGCTGTTATTGTTTCAATTAAGTATTGTGGTCCCTTTGATAACATGCTGATGTTTAATTTAACTTGTAAATAATTGCACAGTTTTTAAATAATTAATTTCAATAATTACATAATACAAGAACATTAAAGATTTTAGTCATCTTGCTAGTATTAACTTCACAGTCTGCGTGCATCTTGTCTATAAGTAAAAGTCAATGTGGCAAAATATAGCTAACGTAATTTCAGTTATAGCAACAATGGTCGTCAAATGTTGAAGCTAAATTGCTGCTTCAGAGCTGGAGATCGAAGTCTCTGTAGAATAACAATTTTTTATTGAAGGATTGTCATACAGAAAGGCAATAGTTTTCAAACCACATACTGCGGAGAAGAGAATAAAATCAACCTATAAGAAAGACAACTCAGGTAGACGGTGAAGTGGAGTGTCATTTACATGTGTGTCAAACTTATAAATCATATCCCTTATCTTCATCGCACTATGGAAATATGTTAGTAATAGTTTCTAATTGCCTTAACAATGAGGTTAATTTCAGAACTTATAGATCGTACTTCTTATCTTCATCACACAATGGAAAGAAGTTAGCAATATTTTGTGACTGCCTTAACAATACAGTAAATTTCAGCAAGGCTCCACATGATCAAAATTAATAAAAAGTATTTGAAGTGCGATCAATAAAATGTTTGCAAAATGCGGAATAAACGCTAATACTCAGCTGAGTGAGCAAACGCATTAGCATTCTTGGAAACAGTATGCGTCGTGAACGGTGATTTTTTGTGGCTACACATGTGCTGACAATCTACGAACAGGCCACCCATGGACGAAAACGGACGATCGGTCTGTCACTTGGTACGTAACAACCAGCAAACTGGACTGTGCTCTCCAAATGTTAACAGTTGGATTGTGAATCTAATTTAAACTATGTTGCAAATAACTGTAGTTAATACAAACTAGCTCACACTTGTTATTTTTAGTGATTAAAATTTACAGTCCGAATAACGAAAGATTCCACGCGACCTGTTTTGTAAAAATTTACCGTATAGATCACATATGAAACTGGCGGGTTCAGTTATAAAGTCTAGGTAACTTGATAGTCGACGTGTGTACAATTCTGGAACCACTACAGATTAATATGAAATATTGATGACTAGATCAAACGTAATCTTAGAACAGAAAGCAACAGAATTTTAACTACTTCAATCATGCGTTACATCTCTTGATGTCTAAATAAGTGGGTGCTTATGTGATAACAGCGTGCTGTTTTATCCTTAAGTCAAACACATGCACACAGCAGTTGGTACGAGCTGCTTCTCCGCTGGTTTGGTCTGACAGTGAATATCTCCACCGAATGTTTTGGTTCCACGTTGCAACCAAGACGACAGCAAATGCTGCTGCCACCATGATGCCTTTTGTTAGGCGCGGCGAAACGTGGCGGATGCTGGAGTGGTGCTGGTGGGGGTGGGAAAGGGGAGGGGGTGGGGGAGACCGAGGCCTTAGAACCGGCGCCGCCCCGGTCTGGCCTTTGATGTGACGCCGAGGCGGCCGTAATTACTGCAGCTGCTGCAGGCCGCTGAATGTTCGCCGAAAACCTGTGCCTCCTTCCGACGGACTGTCAGCTCCACGCCTCGAGTCGCCGCACGGTGTACGCTTAATTGGACGTGAAATTCTCGAAACACGATAAAGCGCATTGCCTTGCTGCAGCATTCGTGTCCAGGATTTGGTGCGTGAACAAACTGAAATTTACCTTTCTCTGATCGAACATTGCGTTAGTAATCACCTGTACAGTAGATTTTTCTTCGTTTAATGGCGCACGGCCTATCATGAAAATTATTTCCCTTTACTTTTGCTGAAGCAGTAGTTTTACAGAGTTCGTAATGTGATTAGTTTCTTTTTGCCCTAACATGGCGGCTCCAACACTAACATGAAGATTTGAGGAGTTGAACATACAAAGGCCGGAACCGATGAGTGGAGTGTCCTGTAGGTGTATGTGGTAACGGATGATGGCCGAAGGAATAACAAGTATATATGTCGCAACACCAAAAAATTATTTATATATAGTAATGACATTCCGGGAATATATATCTCTAGATGACACATTTAAGTGATTAATATGAAAAACAAACCGCCTTCAGTCACAAGTTGCGTTTATTTACTGCACTATGCATTTGTTTGCAAACAACTAAAAAACCTGATGTAAATCGGTAAAGAGCACCTGAAGATGAGCCTCCAGGGCTCGAAATGCATAGTGCAGTAAATAAACGTAACTTGTGACTGAAGGCGGTTTGTTCTTCATTTTACGAAAGTAAAACAGTCGCGGTCGAAACACTGAAGAACAATGGATAAAATTAAGTGATTAATGTTGCAAAATCACAGGTTAATGTAAGAGTGAGACAAGCCATTGCAAATGCGATATGCTGGTACATTAATAACTGTTGCAGACGCCAGAATGTTGCATACAAAGATGAAAACGTGCAAGCACTGTGTTTTACGGGTGTCGGATGTCAGTTTGTCATTTTATGCAATGCACTTGGTCGGTCAGTACAGGGATGGTTAATGCTGTCTGTGGATGACGCTGATGAAGTTCAGTATGTACTGGACTGGAGTCAGATCTGGTGATCTAGCAGCCCAAGGCAGCATGTCGACACTCTGTAGAGCATGTTGAGTTACAAGAACGGTTTGGGGACAAGCGTTATACTTTTGGAAAACGCCCTCTGGAATACTTTCATGAATGGCAGCAAAATAGGTCGAATCATCGGAATTAAGTGCATATTTGCAGTCAGAGTACATGGGATTGCCACGAGCGTGCTCCTCTGCTATACTGAGCTACACCCCAGACCATAACTCCACGTGTAGTAGCAGTGTGTCAGGCACGCAAACAGGTTGGCTGCAGGCTCTCAACTCCCCTCCTTCTAACCAACACATGGCCAACACTGGCACCGAAGCGGAACCAGCTTTCATCAGAAAATCTACATCTACATCTACATCTATACTCCGCGAGCCACCTTACGGTGTGTGGCGGAGGGTACTTATTGTACCACTATCTGATCCCCCCTTCCCTGTTCCATTCACGAATTGTGCGTGGGAAGAACGACTGCTTGTAAGTCTCCGTATTTGCTCTAATTTCTCGGATCTTTTCGTTGTGATCATTACGCGAGATATATGTGGGCGGTAGTAATATGTTGCCCATCTCTTCCCGGAATGTGCTCTCTCGTAATTTCGATAATAAACCTCTCCGTATTGCGTAACGCCTTTCTTGAAGTGTCCGCCACTGGAGCTTGTTCAGCATCTCCGTAACGCTCTCGCGCTGACTAAATGTCCCCATGACGAATCGCGCTGCTTTTCGCTGGATCATGTCTATCTCTTCTATTAATCCAACCTGGTAAGGGTCCCATACTGATGAGCAATACTCAAGAATCGGACGAACAAGCGTTTTGTAAGCTACTTCTTTCGTCGATGAGTCACATTTTCTTAGAATTCTTCCTATGAATCTCAACCTGGCGCCTGCTTTTCCCACTATTTGTTTTATGTGATCATTCCACTTCAGATCGCTCCGGATAGTAACTCCTAAGTATTTTACGGTCGTTACCGCTTCCAATGATTTACCACCTATGGCATAATCGTACTGGAATGGATTTCTGCCCCTATGTATGCGCATTATATTACATTTATCTACGTTTAGGGAAAGCTGCCAGCTGTCGCACCATGCATTAATCCTCTGCAGGTCCTCCTGGAGTACGTACGAGTCTTCTGATGTTGCTACTTTCTTGTAGACAACCGTGTCATCTGCAAATAGCCTCACGGAGCTACCGATGTTGTCAACTAAGTCATTTATGTATATTGTAAACAATAAAGGTCCTATCACGCTTCCCTGCGGTACTCCCGAAATTACCTCTGCATCTGCAGATTTTGAACCGTTAAGAATGACATGTTGTGTTCTTTCTTCTAGGAAATCCTGAATCCAATCACAAACCTGGTCCGATATTCCGTAAGCTCGTATTTTTTTCACTAAACGTAAGTGCGGAACCGTATCAAATGCCTTCCTGAAGTCCAGGAATACGGCATCAATCTGCTCGCCAGTGTCTACGGCACTGTGAATTTCTTGGGCAAATAGGGCGAGCTGAGTTTCACATGATCTCTGCTTGCGGAATCCATGTTGGTTATGATGAAGGAGATTTGTATTATCTAAGAACGTCATAATACGAGAACACAAAACATGTTCCATTATTCTACAGCAGATTGACGTAAGCGAAATAGCCCTATAATTATTCGCACCTGATTTATGACCCTTCTTGAAAATGGGAACGACCTGCGCTTTCTTCCAGTCGCTAGGTACTTTACGTTCTTCCAGCGATCTACGATAAATTGCTGATAGAAAGGGGGCAAGTTCTTCAGCATAATCACTGTAGAATCTTAAGGGTATCTCGTCTGGTCCGGATGCTTTTCCGCTACTAAGTGATAGCAGTTGTTTTTCAATTCCGATATCGTTTATTTCAATATTTTCCATTTTGGCGTCCGTGCGACGGCTGAAGTCAGGGACCGTGTTACGATTTTCCGCAGTGAAACAGTTTCGGAACACTGAATTCAGTATTTCTGCCTTTCTTCGGTCGTCCTCTGTTTCGGTGCCATCGTGGTCAACGAGTGACTGAATAGGGGATTTAGATCCGCTTACCGATTTTACATATGACCAAAACTTTTTAGGGTTCTTGTTTAGATTGTTTGCCAATGTTTTATGTTCGAATTCGTTGAATGCTTCTCTCATTGCTCTCTTTACGCTCTTTTTCGCTTCGTTCAGCTTTTCCTTATCAGCTATGATTCGACTACTCTTAAACCTATGATGAAGCTTTCTTTGTTTCCGTAGTACCTTTCGTACATGATTGTTATACCACGGTGGATCTTTCCCCTCGCTTTGGACCTTAGTCGGTACGAACTTATCTAAGGCGTACTGGACGATGTTTCTGAATTTTTTCCATTTTTGTTCCACATCCTCTTCCTCAGAAATGAACGTTTGATGGTGGTCACTCAGATATTCTGCGATTTGTGCCCTATCACTCTTGTTAAGCAAATATATTTTCCTTCCTTTCTTGGCATTTCTTATTACACTTGTAGTCATTGATGCAACCACTGACTTATGATCACTGATACCCTCTTCTACTTTCACGGAGTCGAAAAGTTCCGGTCTATTTGTTGCTATGAGGTCTAAAACGTTAGCTTCACGAGTTGGTTCTCTAACTATCTGCTCGAAGTAATTCTCGGACAAGGCAGTCAGGATAATGTCACAAGAGTCTCCGTCCCTGGCTCCAGTTCTGATTGTGTGACTATCCCATTCTATACCTGGTAGATTGAAGTCTCCCCCTATTACAATAGTATGATCACGAAACTTCTTCACGACGTTCTGCAGGTTCTCTCTGAGGCGCTCAACTACTACGGTTGCTGATGCAGGTGGTCTATAGAAGCATCCGACTATCATATCTGTCCCACCTTTGATACTTAACTTAACCCAGATTATTTCACATTCGCATTCGCTAATAACTTCACTGGATATTATTGAATTCTTTACTGCTATAAATACTCCTCCACCATTGGCGTTTATCCTATCCTTGCGGTATATATTCCATTCTGTGTCTAGGATTTCGTTACTGTTCACTTCCGGTTTTAACCAACTTTCCGTTCCTAATACTATATGCGCACTATTTCCTTCAATAAGAGATACTAATTCAGGAACCTTGCCCTGGATACTCCTGCAGTTTACCAATATTACGTTAACTTTTCCTGTTTTTGGTCTCTGAGGCCGGACGTTCTTTATCAACGATGATAATGTCCTCTCTGGTAAGCCGTCAGGTATTTTATCGTTTCGCCCAAGTGGGGGGGGGGGGGGGGTCCCTCTAACCTAAAAAACCCCCGTGTGCACGCCACACGTACTCTGCTACCCTAGTAGCTGCTTCCGGTGTGTAGTGCACGCCTGACCTGTCTAGGGGGGCCCTACAGTTCTCCACCCAATAACGGAGGTCGATGAATTTGCAACCATTATAGTCGCAGAGTCGTCTGAGCCTCTGGTTTAGACCCTCCACACGGCTCCAAACCAGAGGACCGCGATCGACTCTGGGCACTATGCTGCAGATATTAAGCTCAGCTTGCACTCCGCGTGCGATGCTGGTTGTCTTCACCAAATCAGCCAGCCGCCGGAAGGAACCAAGGATGGCCTCAGAACCCAAGCGGCAGGCGTCATTCGTTCCGACATGTGCTACTATCTGCAGTCGGTCACACCCAGTGCGTTCAATAGCTGCCGGAAGGGCCTCCTCCACATTACGGACGAGACCCCCCGGCAAGCACACCGAGTGCACACTGGCATTCTTCCCCGACCTACCCGCTATTTTCCTGAGGGGCTCCATAACCCGCCTAACGTTGGAGCTCCCTATAACTAATAGGCCCGCCCTCTGTGACTGTCGGGACCTTGCCGGAGAATCGGCCACTGGCCCAACAGGCGAGACATCCTGTGGTGGCTCGGAAACGATGTCATCACCACTAGGAAGCACCCCGTACCTGTTGGAAAGGGGTAAGGCAGCTGCCACGCGGCCAGATCCCACCTTTGCCTTTCGGCCAGGCACGCGCGAGCCCACCACTGTCCGCCATTCACCCTGGAGTGATGGCTGACCGGTAAGATGCTCACTGCCGGAAGACGCAGCGACATCAGGGGTTCCATGTGATTCCAAGGCCACCGAAGTAGGCATAGGTCTCACCACAGTTGCCCCAACGCCACTACGAGCCGACGCCTGCGCCTCGAGCTCGATGAGCCTAACAGACAAAGCCTCCACCTGCCCCCGAAGAGTGGCCAATTCTCCTTGCGTCCGCTCACAACAACCACAGTCCCTACACATGACTATGTTTACCCTACTCTATACGGTGACAAATTCCCAAGATAATCTTCTGATGAGCTACTCTGATAATCAAGAAACACTCACTGAAATACGAGACGCGAAAACTACGCTAGGTTTTCCCAGAAAAACTATTTAAAAGCTAAGCGCAGCAAATAAGTACAAAAACGCTTTATACAAACAGTACTCGCTGCTGCTGGTGCTCTCGCTCTGGCTGTCACAAGACAACTGCTGATTCAAGTGACTAGTGGCTAACGGCCGCGAAACAAACAAAAGACGGTTTTAGGGCGCTTTCTGTTCTAAATGATCAAGAAAACACTAAGAAATCTAACACGAAAACTACGTAAAGTTTTATCAAGAACTGTTAGTTACTATGCAGAGCAGATAAACACAAATAGAATCCCTTCCTTAGTGGAAGGTCGTAAACAAAATGCAAAATAAACGCTTTATACAAACAGTACTCGCTGCTGCTGGTGCTCTCGCTCTGGCTGTCACAAGACAACAGCAGACTTGCACCCTGCTCGTCGATGAGCTCTCGCGCTTCTACATCTACATCCATACTCCGCAAGCCACATGACGGTGTGTGGCGGAGGGTACCCTGAGTACCTCTATCGGTTCTCTCTTCTATTCGTCTCGTACTGTTCGTGAAAAGAAAGTTGTCGGTACGTCTCTGTGTGGGCTCTAATCTCTCTGATTTTATCTTCGTGGTCACTTCGCGAGATATACGTAGGAGGGATCAATATACTGCTTGACTCCTCGGTAAAGGTACGTTCTCGAAACTTTAACAAAAGCCCGTACCGAGCTACTGAGCGTCTCTCCTGCAGAGTCTTCCACTGGAGTTTATCTACCATCTCCGTAACGCTTTCGCGATAATTAAATGATCCTGTAACGAAGCGCGCTGCTCTCCGATCTTCTCTATCTCTTCTATCAACCCTATCTGGTATGCATCCCACACCGGCGAGCAATATTCAAGCAGTGGGCGAACAAGTGTACTGTAACCTACTTCCTTTGTTTTCGGATTGCATTTCCTTAGGATTCTTCCAATGAATCTCAGTCTGGCATCTGCTTTACCGACGATCAACTTTATATGATCATACCATTTTAAATCACTCCTAATACCTACTCCCAGATAATTTATGAAATTAACTGCTTCTAGTTGCTGACCTGCTATATTGTAGCTAAATGATACGGGACCACTGAAGTCCCAAATGGTCTGTCGTCAGTGGAATGCTCGCTACAGGACGTCTGGATTGGAAGCGTCCTTGAAGTAACCAATTTGTACCAGTTTGTTGTGACATCATTGTACCAACTGCTGTTCAAATTGCTGCTGCAGATGTAGTGCGCTGCGCCAGAGCTGTGCGCCGGTAGCGCCACGTCGTCGTCCGGAGCCCGGCTTCTTGTGACCGTATGTTCCGTGGCCACTACTGCCACGAATCGTGTACAGTGGACACTCCTGCCAAGTGTTTCTGCAGCATCACGGAACATTCAGCTCCTCGTAGCCCTATTACTCGACCTCGTTCAAACTCAGCGAGGTGTTGGTAATGTGTGTTTTTTATCTTACAGCTATTCTTGACTAACACCAGCTCACTGCGTGCAAACTCAAAGGTAACTAACGCCCACGCCGGTGCAGCGTGTTGTTATCAATGGAGAGACGTCTACAGACGTTAAAGTAACCTCTGGCGTGCCACAGGGGAGTGTTATGGGACCTTTGCTTTTCACAATATATATATAAATGACCTAGTAGATAGTGTCGGAAGTCCCATGCGGCTTTTCGCGGATGATGCTGTAGTATACAGAGAAGTTGCAGCATTAGAAAATTGTAGCGAAATGCAGGAAGATCTGCAGCGGATAGGCACATAGTGCAGGGAGTGGCAACTGACCCTTAACATAGACAAATGTAATGTATTGCGAATACATAGAAAGAAGGATCCTTTATTGTATACTTATATGATAGCAGAACAAACACTGATAGCAGTTACTTCTGCAAAATATCTGGGAGTATGCGTGCGGAACGATTTGAAGTAGAACGATAATATAAAAATAATTGTTGGTAAGGCGGGTACCAGGTTGACATTCATTGGGAGAGTCCTTAGAAAATGTAGTCCATCAACAAAGGAGGCGGCTTACAAAACACTCGTTCGACCTATACTTGAGTATTGCTCATCAGTGTGGGATCCGTACCAGATCAGGTTGACGGAGGAGATAGAGAAGATCCAAAGAAGAGCGGCGCGTTTCGTCACAGGGTTATTTGGTAACCGTGATAGCGTTACGGAGATGTTTAACAAACTCAAGTGGCAGACTCTGCAAGAGAGGTGCTCTGCATCGCGGTGTAGCTTGCTCGCCAGGTTTCGAGAGGGTGCGTTTCCGAATGAGGTATCGAATATATTGCTTCCCCCTACTTATACCTCCCGAGGAGATCACGAATGTAAAATTAGAGAGATTAGAGCGCGCACGGAGGCTTTCAGACAGTCGTTCTTCCCGCGAACCATACGCGACTGGAACAGGAAAGGGAGGTAATGACAGTGGCACGTAAAGTGCCCTCCGCCCCACACCGTTGGGTGGCTTGCGGAGTATAAATGTAGATGTAGATGTAGATGTAGATGAAGCATCCTCTTAGTGACGCTACTGGCGCCAGTCTTGTGCGAATGGCACGAAATCTGAATGGACGTCATTTTCAGATGTAGAAACACAAATACCAACTTCCGTTCATGTCGCAGAGTTCCTTCTCGATACTTCGATTACTTTCTACATCTACATCTACATGGTTGCTCTGCAATTCACACTTAAGTGCCAGGCAGAGGGTTCACCGAACCATTTTCTTACTACTTCTCTACCATTCCACTCTTGAATGGCGCGTGGGAGAAAGGAACACCTAAATCTTTCTGTTTGAGATCTGATTTCTCTTATTTTATTATGATGATCGTTTTCTCCCTACGTAGGTGGGTGTCAACAAAATATTTTCCCATTCGGAAGAGAAAGTTGCTGACTGAAATTTCGTAAATAGATCTCGCCGCAAAGAAAACCGCCTTTGTTTCAGTGACTGCCACCCCAACTCGCGTATCATATCAGTGACACTCTCACACCTATTGTGCGATAACACGAAACGAGCTGCCCTTTTTTTTCACTTTTACGATATCCTCCGTCAAACCTACCTGGGTTTGTCGCATCTTCTAAGTGTTCTGCCAACAAAACTCAGTCTTTGTTTCGCCTTCCCCAGAATATTATATATGTGGTCTCTCCAATTTAAGTTGCTCGTAATTGTAATTCCTAGGTATTTAGTCGGATTGACAGCCGTTAGATTTGTGCGATTTATTGTATACCCAAAATTTATCGGATTTCTTTTAATACCCATGTGGGTGACCTCGCACTTTTCCTTGTTTTGTGCCGATTGCCACTTTTCGCACCATACAGAAATTCTCTCTAGATCATTTTGTAATTGGAACTGATCGTCTGATGACTTTACTAGACGGTAAATTACAGCGTCATCTGCAAACAATCTAATGGAGCTGCTCAGGTTATCACCTAGATGATTGATGTAAATCAGAAAGAGCAGAGAGCCTATAACACTAACTTTCGGAACGCCAGATATCACTTCTGTTCTACTCGATGATTTACTGTCTATCACTACGAACTGTGACCTCTCTGAGGGGAAATTACGAATCCAGTCAGGCAACTGACACGATATTCCAAATGCACGCAATTTGATTAATAGTCGCTTTTGAGGAACGGTATCAAAAGCCTTCTCTAAATCTAGGAATATGGAATCGACCTGAGATCCCTTGTCGACAGCACTCATTACTTCATGGGAATAAAGAGCTAGCTGCGTTGCACAAGAACGATATTTTCGGAATCCGTGTTGGTTATGTGTCAATAAGTAATTTCCTTCAAGGTGATTCATAATGTCTGAGTACAGTATATGCTCCAAAATCCTACTGCAAATTGAGGTCAGTGATATGGGTCTGTAATTCAATGGGTTACTCCTATTTCCTTTCTTTAATATTGGCGTGACCTGTCCTACGTTCCAGTCTTTAGGAACAGACCTTTCATCAAGTGAGCGGTTGTATGTGGTTGCTAAGAAAGGCGCCATTATGTCTGCGTACTCTGAAAGAAACCTGATTGGTATACCATCTGGCCCGGAAGACTTGCCTTTCTTATTTGATTTGAGACGTTTCGCAGCACCTAAGGTATCTACTTTTAAGTCACTCATGCTAACAGCTGTTCTGGTTCCGAATTCTGGAATATTTACTTCGTCTTCTTTCGTGAAAGAATTATGAAAAACTGTATTTAGTAACTCCGCTTTAGTGTCACCATCATCGGTAACATCTCCATCGCTATCGCGCAATGACGGTATTGACTGTTTCTTGTCACTGGTGTACTTTACATACGACCAGAATCTCTTTGGGCTTTCTACCATATTTTGAGACAATGTTTCCGTCATTGTAATTTTTATTAAAGGCATAGCTTTGCTACTCACGATGAGTATGCGTATTTTCAAATATCTGAAATCTCTGATGCCTATAGCTTAAATTACGTGGAGAATACCAAAAAAGATGATTTTTTCGAAAATATGGGAAATATTGCTTTATGTCTTCCAGTAACAGCGGAATTCGCAGCTTATGTAGTAACAAGGAGAGGAAGGACCTTCGGGGCATTTTCAAAACAGAATGTAATATAAATAATGGGTGCCTGAAAGCCTTCGTAATGAATATTTCCCATAGTTTCGAGACGAGAAAGCTATATTACCATAGGAATATGGTTTCGCCGGATAGTTTCTGTGAAGTTTGGAAGGTAGGAGGCGAGGTACTGGCGGAATTGAAGCTGTGGGGAGGGGTCGGGAGTAGTGTTTGAGTAGCTCAGTCGGCAGAGCACTTGCCCGCGAAAGATCCAGATTTCGAGTCGCGGTCCGACACACAGTTTTAATCCGCAAAGAAGTTTCATATTACGGTAGGAAAGTGTTATCCTAATATCACACTCGTATATTTATGCTTCTTTCCAAGAATTTTGCACTTTTTTTTCGAAGCGTCTAACCTAGATTATAGTTAGGAGAGAGGCTAACTCAGCAGCAAATTCAGCATAAAATCTTACAGACTTCCATAGAACCCTGAAGTTTTGTTCAATTTTAACCATTGAAACTGTTTCTCAACACTACTGACAGTAATACTTATTTCATTCTCCTTTCCAGTTGTACGAGGATTAAACTGAGGCAATTCTTCTGGGGCTTCCTTTGTAAAGGAATACTGAAAAACATAGTAATGCATTTCTGATTTTTCTTTTCTAACCTCAATTTCGGTTCGTGTTTTATTCGCTAGCAACAGGACACTAACTTTTGAGCCACTAACAGCTTTAACATACGACCAGAATTCCTTTCCGTTTTGTGAAATATCATTTGACACTGTTCTGATATGGTAGTCATTCAAGGCATCATCTGTAGCTCTCTCGACATCTAAACCCGTTTCATTCAGCATATCTCTATCTGTAGCCCTGCGCTTTGTTTAGCACCTATTATGCAGTAATCTCTGTTTCTTTAGGTGTTTCTTTACAGTGATTGGATACCTGGGAGGTTCTCTCCCATTATGAACATGTTCTACTAGGTACATGTCTGTCCAGTGCACACTCAACTATTTTTGTAAAACTTGAGCTCCTGCCCTGTGCTGAAAATTTCAAGTTCCTCTTTGAGATATGACACTACGTATTTTTTATCTAGTTTGCTGAAAAGTATATCTTTAATCTTGTTTTAGTTGTCTTTTGTACTTTGGTAATCATTGTTGCCACAACCGCATCACTGTCACAGATACCAGATTCAGTGTGGACATCCCCAAAAATATATTTCCACCATGAGTACGGTTCCTAACTATCTTTTGTAGATAGTTTTCCCAGAAGGCATGAGTACGGTTCCTAACTAGCTTTTGTAGATAGTTTTCCCAGTAGATATTTAGTAAAGTTTCACAGGTTGTCTTATCACGCCCACCATTAACAAAACTAATTTTCCCAATTTATTGTTGGATGATTAAAGCATCCACTGATGGTTACAGTACAAGAGGAACTGCTTTCGTTGCGGAATGGAAGAAAGACTGAAGAAAAACCAAGACACGTTAATTTGTCGACATGGGAAAAGCGTTCGACATCATAAAACAGTGCTACATTTTTGAAATTCTGAGAAAAACTGGAATAAGCTATAGGGTAAGACGGGTAATATACAATACGCACAAGAAATAAACAGAAGCATAACACTGGAAGATCGACAAGGAGTGCTCGGATTATGAGTGCTGTATGAGAGGGATGTAGTCTTTCGTACCTACTGTTTATACGTCGAAGAAGTAATGTGGAAATAGAAGTGGGGTTAAAATTCAAAAAGATATCAATGGTAAGATTCACTGATGACATTCGTACCCTGAGTGAAAGTGAAGAAAAATTACAGAATTTTTTGAATTGGATGAGCTGCCTAAGTACAGAATATGGACCGAGAGAAAAAAGAAAGGCGAAAGAAATGAGAAGTAGAAGAGATGAGAAAAGCTGGAAATTTGACGTCAGATTTGATGATCACAAAGTGCATGAAGTTAAAGAATTCCGCTATCTAGGCAGCAAAGGACGGGGAAAGGAGGACATAAAAGCCAGACTAACACTCGCAAAAAGGGCTTTCTTTGCTAAGAGAAGTCTACTAGTATCAAACATAGGCCTTAATTTGCATGAAGACGTTTCTGAGAATGTACTTTTGGAGCACAGCATTGAATGTTGCGGAACTATGGTAAAAATGGTTCAGAAGAGACTCTGTGCATTTGATATGTGGTGCTACAGAACAAAATTGAAAATTATTTGGACTGGCAAGGTAAGAAATGAGGAAGTTCTCCGCCGAATCGGTGAGGAAAGGAATATATAGGAAACACTGTCAAGAGAAAGGGACAGGATGATAGAAAATCTGTTAATACATCAGAGAATAACTTCCATGGGACTAGAGGGAACTCTAGAGGGGAAAAACTATAGAGGATGACAGAGAGCGGAATACATCTCGCAGATAATTGAGGACATAGGCAACCGCATAATTTGCGTACAGTCTTAAAGAGCTTCCGACGCTTTCTACCAGATCATTTATATACATTGTAAACAGTAACAGACCTATCAGTCTTCCTTGGGGTACTCCAGAAATTATCTTTACATCAGTCGATTTTATTGAGTTAAGAGCGTCGTGCTGAGTTCTGTCTACAAAGAAGTCTTGAATCCAGACGCAAATCAGGTCTGATATTCGGTAGGCTCGTATTTCTTTCATTAAAGACAGAGTGGGACATTGTCAGATACGTTCGTGAAGTCGAGGAAAATGGCACCATCCTCAGTGCCGATGTTAACAGGGCTGTGGTTTTCATGGAGGAACGGACTGAGATGAGCTTCTCTGTTTGTGGAACCGATGTTGATTTTTACAGACGACATTTTCGTTCTCCAAAAACATCATAACAAATATTCCATAATCATGTAACTGATTGACGACGATACATGCATATAATTATGTGCATCTACCCTACGACCTATGTTGAAAACGGGAATGACGTGCGCTTCTTCCAGTCGCTGCACAACGTATGATAACTTGCTGTTTTTTTCTTTCTTTTTTAAAAGCAGCTATCTCAATAACTTCTTTTTCGAGGTTCGTACGAAGATTGAAGCGAGTGATGATACTTCGACCTTCGGCTGTGAAACTATTTCGGAACACCAAAATCAATATATTGGCCTTCCACTATAGATCAGATCGTTACTGGAAACCATTTCCGACTAATTGCAGTAAAAATTTTGCCTTTAATTTTACGCTAGTAATGGAGACAATACCTCTGACTTGTTAGTACAAGAAGATAGGAAATACATTTACTTTGGTGAAGGTCTTCGTAAACGTGTCGAAATTGAAAGACTGCACAGAAAGTCTCTGGAACAGCATTCATACAATCCATGCCCACTGGACAATAATTGTATACGCTACACTGAGGCGCACGTGCTTATGTGAATCCTGAGTTGTTTCTTTGTGGTCTACGCGGACGCAGTTGGGCGTACTAGAGCGTGCTACAAAGGGCGGCGCCCAGGAGTTGCGGAAGGGCCGCAGGGCTCCTGGGCTGCAAACTTGCCGGCTGCTGCGGTACCTCCTGTGTAGCGGCCGTCCGCCCGTACGTCCGCCGAAGGATGCCCGCCGGCGAGGCAGCGACAGCCGCCTGGAACCCATAAACCGAGCGAGCGCGCTGTCAACCTCTTTGATTTCGTTACGTACTTCACTAACACGGAGCGACGCAGTACAAAGGGTTGCTTACTCTCCGGAAATTCAGTTTGCGACAAACACTGTCTTGCTTGGTAGAACCTCCGATGCACAACGACGCAATCATCCGCCTTACGGAGCTCCATTAACAAGGATCGCTGTTTAGAGAAATTCCACAGCCGCTCACACTCCAAACGATGGGTGTTCAACAAATACCTGTTTGAGATAGAGTGATATAAGGTGGACGTTGCCCGCGTCCAAGCGAACCAATGCCTAGGTGCAGACTTCATCCTGTCCGAGGATTCATTTAGCCGAATATCTGCTCTTCTCCAGTATGGATCCAGGATTTTGCGTGTAGGGTAAGTGAGTAGAGTTAACCCGATGACACCGACGTGGGTAGAGCCGGACAGCTTCTTCACCTGGATGAGGATGTGGAAGCTGCAGTCTCCTTGGACCAAAGGGAGGTGAGCTGAATTAGGGACACGACGTGTATCCTAAGTCAGAGTAGTTGAAAGGGTATTACTTCAGTATTAAAGAAAACACTTCAGCATGTCACGCGTTAGTTTTCTGACTCGGTATTGATGATATAACATATAAACTTTGTCAAGACTTATGTAGAAGTTTGGATATGGTTAATATTGTACCACAATATGTAAGGGTAGATACTTTTGTAGTCAAAGCAGGAAAATACGCGTCTGGCATATTATAAGGAAATTATTTAATATGTTCCAACGTTGTACGAGGCTTAAAAGAACAGTGCTAAGTAAATATCTGTGTCCTGTTGCCCGAACAGAGGGTGACGATGCAATGGTGCGCCTATTGAACACCTACAAAAGAAGAGGTCTCGGATGGTGGGGAAGGAGGGGGGAATGGAAGGGGGTAGAGATCTCAATTCTGAATTACCAGTTTAGGTTTCATGTATTTTCTCTGAAGTGCTTCGTGAGAACAGAGGGGAATTTTACTTGAATAACATTATGGTAGTTTATTTTGATTCATCTCTAACAACTTTGACATCGGTGACACTGAAAACCAATTTCCTTATTTCGTTTCTGTTGCTTGTTGCATACGTAATGAAAGCACTGGTTTCAGGATCCGCTGAATATGTCATTGTTGACAACGATGTTCAACATTTAAAATTGGCCTTCTAAATCTTGTAAACCCTTACTCTGCATATTTCGCAGTTTTGTTGGGTAGAATCATTTACATCGAAAGTACATCCCCATCTACGTCATTGTAATTATATGACAGCAAACCATTTTGGCTCTTTCTGGATCATTTGATCATGCCCAGTGCAGTTCTGAAATAGTTCTTCATATGAAAACGACCACATGGGGTTACATCATTTACAGATGTTACAAAATGAATTATAAAATATGTGTGTCTTAAATTATCCAGCCTGATTTAGATTTACTGCAGTTTTAATTTAAAGCTCACGGTTCCCTCAAAAAAGCGATAGACAGTTTCCTGCCCTTTTCCATCTGCGTTTGTGCTTCTTTCTAAGACACTGGTGTCAACTGGACAAGAAACTCTATCTCCGCTTTACTGCATATCTTAATCATCTGTTACCTGTGGCAGTAATCTTCTTTTGGGTGAATCAAAATTTAGACAATGCTGAGGTATCATCAATACCTTTGATTTGTAAACAAATGGAAAGAATGCATTGAGAATCTTCTCGATTTTGAACTCATGAATCAATTACAAGAATTTTGGATTGACAGATACGAGGCAGAAAACTGTTGCGCTGTTGTGGGGATTACCATTCTCTTATTCACCTTTAAAGTGACTTAGAACCAACATGCATACACCGTAAACTACGTTGTTAAACTTGGTAAAACTAAATTAGGGGACCCGAATGTAGGTGTTAAGCCCATTACTACTGAATATAATTCTAATGTCGTTAACTCTGCGACATCACGCTTAGTTTATCAACAAAACCTCAAATATTTGTGTGTAGGAGAGCACAAGTTCAGTCACTGGAGTAAAACTCACTGCGAGCTGTGGTTCGAAACACTGACAAATACGGGGCGTCTAGACTTCTCTGCTCCAAATCGACCTCCCTCCTCTCCCACACTACCTAAAACAAAGAAGAACAAAGTCTACGTAATTCAGAAGCTTATACTCTACATTTATAAATGGTGATTCGAAAGTATAATTTAGAAATATAGACTACAAGGGCCAAGATTATCGAGCTAAAATGATATATTAGTTTATAAATGTTGCATGTTAATTAAAGAATGCAAAAATGAGAATTCCACAGCCTTCTAGAATACCATCTCTGGATTCTGCTAAAATCATCGTTTACTTACAGGTCATCATACTAAATTACAGCCGGCCTCTGTGGCCGAGCGGTTCTAGGTGTTTCAGCCTGGAACCGCGCTGCTGCTACGGTCGTAGGTTCGAATCCTGCCTTGGGCATGGCTGTGTGTGAAGTTCTTAGGATAGTTATGTTTAATTAGTTCTAAGTCTAGGGGACTGATGACCTCAGATGTTAAGTCCCATAGCGCTTAGAGCAATTTGAACCATTTGAAATAAATAATAAAAAGTGAAATCAATACACAGAACTAACAGAACATTGCTTCATTGCAGCCGATTGCCTACATGCATTTTGAAGCAAGCAAACTTATATTTTCGTTGTGCATGAAATTTAGTAACCCATAGTAAAGAACAATATTGAATTCAACGCATGCTGTTGGATTTACAACCAAAAAATGTAGACAGAGGGCTCATTGACGTTCCTGAGGAAATAGCGAAGAAATACGAGTTGCTTCTCTGGAAAACTGCAAGCGGACAACTGAAGACCATTGGAGCCGTGTGGAGCTATTTCAGCGCCTCTCCACGCGTTCATCCAGCAACGAACTATGGCTCAATGTAAGTGATACCAAGTCTACTTACACACGCCTCACTCCCTGGGCAGAGATCGGATTAAATCAGGTGAAAATGTATATCGTGGCGTAGTGCCTGTTTTCAAATGAATTACAGTGATGAAAAAGTAAGAAACTATAATCGATGCTGTTTTCCGTCTAATTTCATGCAGACTGTCCTTAAGCAGTTATACAAAAATACTAAAAATATATTAAGCGTGCAAAAAAGAAACTGCTAAGTGTAACTAAGAACAGAAATGAGAGATCTACGTTAATTTTAAATCTAGCAGCAAAACTGTGCAGCTGACAAGAAACTCTCATGTAGCGCACTTATCCATATACATGATTGAAAAGATATGACACATTTCGTACTGACAGTCTTCTGCGACTTTCAAGACGCAGTAGCTCTTTTAAGATTCCCATCACGGTAGCTCACCAGCTACTGACGTTTACAATCAAACTTTAAGGCCAAGGAGACGCTGATTTATTATTTCGTCTTGAAACTGGACAGTTCGCATCCTTACGCAATTCTGCTTGTGAGTAATGAAGTGGGCACTCTTGCAGTAAATGACGGTTATTATTATCATGATCGATATGTGAATAGTTGAATGTAGTGATCACTGAAATCCCAAAAAACAGTAACTTACGACAATTGCTAATGATGGTTCATTGGGAGAGTACAAGGTATTCAACTGAAAAATTTATCGGAATAGTAGCGGATTGTTCTACCTCACTTTCTTTGAAGTTTTACTATGGAGACTTTTTTCTATGGAGACTCTGTATCAAGTAACGAACAATGACCTAAGTTACATGTTTTAAAATTCTGATCGCATAGAAAGTTCAAGTTGAGTGGACAGACTTGAAAAACGCAAACAAGTCACTTTCAACGGACTTATTTCACAGCGTTCAAACAAATGAAAACTTTAAACCGGTAGGCGAATCAGAAATATATTCATTAATTATGCTCCGAATTCTTATTATTCGTTATTCCAGATTATTTTTGAGCATTAAAATATTAAAATGACATTCCCCCCAAAAAATGTTCTTAGAGTACATCAACAACATTTTCATTGAAAAGTATACATTCCGCTTCGAACACTGGCGTGGGTACATTTTTCACTGAACTGATTCTGGAGCCCTTATACAAGGGGTTTAATAGCCTCTTATCGGCTTTTGGGTACCATAATTGCTTCTTAGTACGAGTGTTTCTGGTCACTTTTGGAAGCAACCTAGAAAACTTCAGAACACGATACTAATGACGAAACTGTACAGAACGAAGAAAATATTTTAGTTTTAATTTAATGTAAACGAATGTTGTTTTCAGTGATTGGTCTTGTGGCTTGTCAGATACGACTCGCCACGAATTCCTCTCCCGTGCCAACCTTTTCATCTGACAGTAGAATTTGCAACCTATGTCCTCAATTATCTGCGAGATGTTTTCCGCCCTCTGTCTTCCACTATAGTTTTTCCCCTCTAGAGCTACCACTAGTCCCATGGAAGTTATTCTCTGATGTATTAAGAGATGTTCTATCATCCTGTCCCTTTTTCTTGACAGTGTTTCCCATGTATTCGTTTCCACACCGATTCGGCGGAGAACCTCCTCATTTATTACCTTGCCAGTCCAACTAATTTTCAACATTGTTCTGTAGCACCACATATCAAATGCACAGAGTCTCTTCTGTACCATTTTTCCCATAGTTCCGCTAACATTCAATGTTGTGCTCCAAAAGCACATTCTCAGTAACGTCTTCATCAAATTAAGGCCTATGTTTGATACTAGTAGACTTCTCTTAGCAAAGAATGCCCTTTTTGCCAGTGCTAGCCTGGCTTTTATGTCCTCCTTGCCCCGTCCTTTGGTGCCTAGATAGCAGAATTCCTTAACTTCATGCACTTCGTGATCACCAAATCTGACGTCAAATTTCCAGCTTTTCTCATCTCTTCTACTTCTCATTTCTTTCGCCTTTCTTTTTTCTCTCGGTCCATATTCTGTACTTAGGCAGCTCATCCAATTCAAAAGATTCTGTAATTTTTCTTCACTTTCACTCAGGGTACGAATGTAATCAGTGAATCCTACCATTGATATCTTTTTGAATTTTAACCCCACTTCTATTTTCACATTACTTCTTCGACGTATAAACAGTAGGTGCGAAAGACTACATCCCTCTCATACAGCACTCACAATCCGAGCACTCCTTGTCGATCTTACAGTCTTATGCTTCCCTCTTGTTTCTTGTGCATTTTGTATATTACCCGTCTTACCCTATAGCTTATTCCAGTTTTTCTCAGAATTTCAAAAATGTAGCACTGTTTTACTATGTCGAACGCTTTTCCCAGGTCGACAAATTAACGTGTCTTGTTTTTTCTTCAGTCTTTCCATTCCGTAACGACAGCAGTTCCTCTTGTTGCCTTCATTGTTCATAAAGTCAAACTGATCGTCATCTGACAAATGCTCATTCTTCTTTTCTATTTTTCTATACATTATTCGTGTCGGCAACTTGGATGCATGAGCTCGTAAGGTGGTTGTGCGATAATTCTTGCACTTGTCGGCTCTTGCAATCTTCGGAATTGCGTGGATAATGTTTTTCCCTAAATCTGATGGTATGTCGCCAGTCACATACACTCTACACACCAACGTTAATGATCGTGCTGTTGCCACAACCCCCAGTGATTTTATAAATTCCTATGAAATGTGTTTTTCTTTCGAACATCTGTGAGAGCTTGTTTTAGAGATGTCCACTCTCTTTCAACTGAACTGCTTGCTAGGTTGTTTGTTGTCGCTGTATCTACAGTCTTAGAGAACTTCAGTCACATCTCGTCATTTCTTATAATTTCCATATCCAACTTCTTTGTAGACTGATGCTTCCGGACTAGTCTCCTAAATTTCAACCTACTCTTCATCATTACTTAATTGTGATCACAGTTGTTTCGCTCCTGGGCACGCCTGACAATCCAGTATCTCGAAAACCTCGTACCTCCATCTGATAACACTCCGACCGACTACTTTAGAAAATGAGTGTCACCTCTATTTTTAATGCCACAGCGAAATTTTAATTTAAGGAAAGATAGACCACGAATACCATTCGGACGATTCTTCTTCTACACTTCAAGTTCGAGGAATATTCCCGATACGGTGTCCATCTCTTCCTTGGCCTTCTCAGACTTCTTCGGACTATAGCATATTTTACAGTAGTCCGCCGCTGTTATTTCTGTCGAGATGATTTACTGCATTTCCTTCTACTGCCGTCAGTTTTATTTCTTACGTTCTACGGGATGATTAGAAACAGTGCGAAAAATTTGTAAGGGTGTTGCAGGATAGGTTGCGATGAGAAAAACTGATAAGAAAATGTTCGATACTTCCCACAATTTCCGAGTTAATTAGCATTGAAGTTAGCCAATCAGACGGTGTCACCAAATGTGTTCTTCGTTTGGTTTCCTAAAGCCCAACAAGAGAGCGATGCAAAAATTGGATATGGGACGAGAGTGATGATCTAACCGGAGTCAAAAAAAGGGCACTGTCGTGAGCTGTCACCTACGCTATGACAAAAACTGTGACACTAACTGTATCTGGCGGGCCACTTCAATTTACACCCGAAGGACTGATTGGATAATGTCAGTACTTACTAACTCAGAGGACTACGGCATTTTTTAAATCAATTGTTTCTCAGCTCAACCTACCCTGCGACACCCTTACAGGCTTTTCAAACTTTTTCTGGCCATACCGTATATGTTTAGTTCCTTCCTTGTGTCTCCGTTTCTTGATCTGTCAACCTTGGTACATACTTTTACAGCTCTAAAGCATATCGTTTCAGCTGTCTGGCTCTTATATTCTTAGTGATTGTAAATGACCCACGTCTCACTTCAGTACTGTGTAGACGGCTATTCCTTTATAAAACTTATTTCTTGTGTCTTGTTTCTGAAGTTGGAGAGAGTGTTGTGCGTCGGGACACTGCCCACACTTCCTTCTCTAACCAACACTGCAGTACATTGAGGTGGTTAAACTCATGGGATGCCTCCTAACATCGTATAGGGACCTCCTTTTGTCTGGCGTAGTGCAGAAATTCGAAGTGGAGTGGACTCAACAAGTCGCTCGAAGCCCCTGCAGAAATATTGAGCCGTGCTGCCTCTACAACCTCCCATAATTGCGAAAGTGTTGCCGGTGAAGCATGTTGTGCACGAACATTATGTCTAATAAATGTTCGATGGGCTTCATGTCTGAAGATCTGGTTGGCCAAATCATTCGCTCCAGTTGCCCAGAGTATACTTCAACTACTGGCCCAGTGACATTACATCGCTGTTTGGGAGCATAAAGTCTATTAACGGACTAGATAGATGAACAATGACCGGTTCAGTTGGACCCTACAACCCAGTCCGTTCCATGTAAACACAGTCCACATTATTATACAGCCACGACCAGCTTGCATACTGCCTTCTTCACAACCTAGGTCCAAGGCTTCGAGGTGTCTGTGTCACACTCGAAGCCTACCATCAGCTGTTACCAACTGAAATACGGACTCATCTGACCATCTGACGCTTAGTAAAAGAACTGAGGCATCTGTGGCAAAAGTGTCTTCCCCTCAGTTGGGCGGAAAGTAAGTGGGACATGTTTTTGATCCAAACGCAGTGTTCCGTCTCGCCTTTGGAGATTAGCAATAAATCTGCCTGTTTCGGACGCTGACAGGCTATTTCGGGAAATTAGAAGAGTCGGACTGTCTTACGTTTCACATCTCCTGGTTCGCTTTCCTTCTCATATGTACACGGAGTGTAAATGCGAACTCAGTAATTAGGATTCTGCTTCTCGACTTTGGCAGGCCTAGGATTGTGATAGAGACTGAAATGCCTTCAAAGCTGCAGCCTTTACATGTCTTGTACATATCTGTATGACACGTATCTTTCAGGCAATTTTTATCGTGAGCGAAAAGCGACCATGTGAAGCAGTATTCATCTATCTCATGTAGATTCTGGACATTTATACATGACATTTTAGCGAAAATATCACTTGAGAGAGGACTGAAACTGGGACCCTCTTCCCTTTATATCACGAAAATGGCTTAGTATGACACTTGGTAAAAATTCCATACCGTTCTGCAGTTGACATGTTCTGTGATGTCACGCCATCCTTCCCCCATAGTTTGACGATACTTGTCTCTGCAGCATCACTGTTACCTTCTTTAGGGAACGTGCAACAGCTGACAGCAGAGAACCGCTTTGCAGCTGATGGTGAAATACCCTTGGGCATTGATGATTTCAGGGATCTCCCTTTCCAACACTGCTCGACATGCATGAAGGAAGTAGCTGCATAACGAAATCCAGCAATGATGTTATCAATGAGAGACCGTAAAATCCTGTTCCTGAGAGCCACAGCAACAACGGAGTCGTCTTAAAAGTGGTTGCGTGTTTTACTTGCTGTTGGTGAACAAGACGGGCTGTGGGGCTGCTACTGCTAGACCCTCGACGAGGTGACGTCGATGACGTCAACGGCACTGTTCTGTTACCGCTAGGCCGGACCAATTGGCAGGAACGGCCCCAGCTGAGACGACATACACATCGATGGCACTACTCTGGTACTGCTGGGTTGGGGGCAGTACCCTGGTGCCCCAGATGAGGTGACGGTGATGATACCAATGGCACTGCTTCGCTACGGCTTGTCTGGGGGTGGTAGGCTGCAGCCCCAGTTGATGTGATCAGACGTCGACGGCACCGCCCCAGTACTCCTAGGCCAAGGTGATGCAGACGTCGATGCTCACATCAATTAAAGGTCTGGTGCGGTGCTGTGAGCCCACTTCCTTTTGCAATGGAAGAAGAAGCTAAATTGATTAGTATGACACACAGGAAGAAGTAACAGACACGTATATTCACCAACAATAATTAAATTCTGACACTTCCATAGTCCACTTCCCTTGCAGTATCAGCAACAAGTGAATCAAGAAAAAAATTGTGTGTAACAATAAGAAAATTTTTACTATTATTGGTCGATAAAGAAGTATCAGCAACAAGTGAATCAAGAAAAAAATTTTGTGTAACAATAAGAAAATTTTTACTATTATTGGTCGATAAAGAAGTAACACTGGTGCTGACATATCTGCCTCTCAACGACTGGTGTCATCACTCGTGAATTCTCAGAGATAAATGCCATCATAGGTACCTGCTGTGAAAAATCAATAACGATCAAATCACCTGCAGCAGAAAAAAAAAACATGAACACGTAAGGATAATGTGCAAACATGGAAAAAATGACATGCTTATATAAAAAGTTCTTACACTAGCCTTCACATGAATCATTAATGAGAAACACCATACCCTCATCATCGAAAGATTGTGATGTGCTTGAAATCAAGCTGTCATCATCTGACGAAGGAGCACATTTACCAGCGCCTTCATCATATCAGCTTGTGTAGAGCACTTCATCGCTGATCAGACTGAAATAGGAAGGAGCTGTTCAGTGATGATTTATGTACAGGCAGCGTGCAATCTTGGATGCAGGTACGTATATACTGAGAGAAGCAGACTTCTGCATTTATGCGAATCCAGCACAGCACTGACGTTCGCGCTCTTTATGGGAGTGAGGGACACACTTGCAGCTCATATCTGCATGTGCTGCTAGGTACTTGTAATCCCGTGCCTCTGCATGTGGTGCATACGCGTTACTGCGATAATGTCCCAGCATAACCTAACCAAGGTCGTGTGACCAGCTCTTGTATGTCAGTTCCTGCTTATTAGTACAACTACGACGCAGCTTCTCGCAAAGCCCCCTGGTGCTTCATTTTACGAGGAGGGGCGTGGGGAAGTATAAGTTACTCACCAAAAACCTGTAACTGAGGAGGTAGGAAACAGGCTGTGAATAAACAAGTAGAAATTTTTTGAAGAAACAGTCTGTTTATCCGTAAGCCAACTAAGCATTTGTAAACCTATGTTATCCGTGGCACTTCTTCAACTGTTTGAAGGCAGGACATCCTTCTGTTTCTAGATTCTGGATCGATGCACATTTATAAATTTCTTGAAATCAGGAAATCTTCTCATAGCTTTTGAAGTAAACTATGCTGTCTCTAGGATCATACGCTCCGAGAAATGACACCATATCATTATAGACCATCCCTTCATTGTCTCAGTGGCAAAATAGAGTCTACTGTGCTGCCGTTTCACTAGTTTTAGGACACCGCACTGAGTTACACGGTTTGGGTGACGCAACGCCTGTTGAATACCTCGTTAGTACTTTCTGGTATCTGAGAATGCAAGGAACGCCACATCTTTAAACACCAATCGTCCGGACTCGTCATAAAACCACTGTGTGGTTTCAAATATTTTTGCTCTGTGAGGCATCATTGTATAGTGGATTGTTTGTTGTATAATGTCACTACATTTATATCGCATGTTGTAAAATTCCTGTTAGTAGCAAATAGTTCATGATACGGTCGTATAGTATTAATGCATATGCTTTAGCGCTCACAGGAAAGTTTCTGGACGATTCAAACTGAGTACACACATCCACAGTTCCATTGTTCACCATTTCGTGTTGTTTTGAATAATTATCTCCTATATAGGTGGTAATTCCTTAAACTTCTGCAGGCTAAGTGAGCATCCAAAATCAACGACAGTCTCAAAATATGAGGTATAAAATCTTGCATACTTGTTATATTGTAGCCTATAATCGTTTCTGTTACACTTGAGTTGCAAATTATCGTATGGAAAATACTGGGACTTAAGAGACACTCTTACATAAGTCAGATTCCTGTCGTCGAATACGTTTGAAACCTTTTCAGTAGCCCCGTGTCTGCCTGTTTGCAGTACTAAAATAAAAAAGCGAGATGTTTCTAACTGGATAGAAGTCTTAAAAGTCCATGTTTGGCGGGATGCGTGACAACGACTGGATATTCGGATAACTCCTATGAACAGAGAGTTAAAGGCACTTATGAATTCAGAACACATAAATGTTTCAGGTTCTCCTCGACTGATATCAGAAGGTGTAGTACTTTCCATATCAGCTTATCCAGCACAATTTTAAGTTCTTCTTCTTCTTTCCTTCGAATCTTCAAACTGCCATCGATAGCGCTTCGAACTAAAACCATCTCCTGCTTAGCATACATGAAAATTCGACTGCTCTCTTCAAAGAAGCCCACTAACATTTTGAGCGGAATCTACGTACAAAAGGACTTACCTATCGATCCGCCTGTGAACCATCCTGCGTTTTGTGGAGCATGCAGATCTGATGTTGATGCAAATATGTGTGTCTTGAGTGTAGATATGACCACCACGTTTCTGGTGCGCGATGGGTTTCAACTCCATTAATCTCGAATCTTATTTCTTGAAACAGAAAGGCAAATGCATTACATGCAAGACGAGACGTTACTGATCGCGCTGCAGCTTTTTTAGGTGTAAATACTCCCTACAAAATGGGTATTTCTTGCTTGGAAGTTTCAGTCCACCTGGACGCTCAATAACAATTCGCACTGCATCATTATTATTAAACGCTACTGAGGCAAATGTTTACTGGGAATAATATCCCTCCGTATTGAAACGCTCCTTGTATTGAACTGGAGTCATTACTTCGAGAGTCTTCATTGTGAGGTTTCAGCTCAACGTTTATAAGATACCCGTAAATCTCGCTTGTTATCACATTCTGCTTCCACTGCGAAGTGGTCTTCTGATGACTAGTTAAGTCATATTTATACTTAAGTACATCAATAATTTTTCTTCAGATGAAGACGTACTGTAATTTCCTCACAGCGAAAGTCAACTTGATTCGCTTTCTGATCTGCGATATTCATCTCGAGATGGTCTAATGCCTGAACAGTCAGAGGAAGATATACTGGATTACTGGAAAGCTGTACCGTTCTATAACCACAGCCGAATGTAGCAAAGCATGCATATATAGTGTGGACTAATCTGTCATTAAGGTATGAATTCGTCGCGATATTACACCCTACACGAATCATACTGATTGGAACTATTCCCACATGCTGATTCAACTCATAAATTTCATCACCATTACGCTCCAGTACTTGTGCTCCCTAGAAATATACTAGCGATCGTAATGAACCTTTACGACTAAAATGTAACTCCATCTTGGGATCAGGAGCGCAAGCAGCGGCTGCTCGATGAACTGTATTAATACTGCACCAGCATACGTTATTTTGATAGTGTTTTATTATACAACGGTATCAACGATCCAATCATTTCATATTCAGGCCTATACAAAAAAGGTACAATTCAGTACAATTCAACAGATACACACATAACAGGATGTCACACATAGAATTACTGAACGAAACAAATGGCACATATCAATGTATATAAGAGAAAGAAACCAGCAATGAAGTAACGTACCCAAATATTCGGGTAATAATGAAAGATATATACTCCTGGAAATGGAAAAAAGAACACATTGACACCGGTGTGTCAGACCCACCATACTTGCTCCGGACACTGCGAGAGGGCTGTACAAGCAATGATCACACGCACGGCACAGCGGACACACCAGGAACCGCGGTGTTGGCCGTCGAATGGCGCTAGCTGCGCAGCATTTGTGCACCGCCGCCGTCAGTGTCAGCCAGTTTGCCGTGGCATACGGAGCTCCATCGCAGTCTTTAACACTGGTAGCATGCCGCGACAGCGTGGACGTGAACCGTATGTGCAGTTGACGGACTTTGAGCGAGGGCGTATAGTGGGTATGCGGGAGGCCGGGTGGACGTACCGCCGAATTGCTCAACACGTGGGGCGTGAGGTCTCCACAGTACATCGATGTTGTCGCCAGTGGTCGGCGGAAGGTGCACGTGCCCGTCGACATGGGACCGGACCGCAGCGACGCACGGATGCACGCCAAGACCGTAGGATCCTACGCAGTGCCGTAGGGGACCACACCGCCACTTCCCAGCAAATTAGGGACACTGTTGCTCCTGGGGTATCGGCGAGGACCATTCGCAACCGTCTCCATGAAGCTGGGCTACGGTCCCGCACACCGTTAGGCCGTCTTCCGCTCACGCCCCAACATCGTGAAGCCCGCCTCCAGTGGTGTCGCGACAGGCGTGAATGGAGGGACGAATGGAGACGTGTCGTCTTCAGCGATGAGAGTCGCTTCTGCCTTGGTGCCAATGATGGTCGTATGCGTGTTTGGCGCCGTGCAGGTGAGCGCCACAATCAGGACTGCATACGACCGAGGCACACAGGGCCAACACCCGGCATCATGGTGTGGGGAGCGATCTCCTACACTGGCCGTACACCACTGGTGATCGTCGAGGGGACACTGAATAGTACACGGTACATCCAAACCGTCATCGAACCCATCGTTCTACCATTCCTAGAGCGGCAAGGGAACTTGCTGTTCCAACAGGACAATGCACGTCCGCATGTATCCCGTGCCACCCAACGTGCTCTAGAAGGTGTAAGTCAACTACCCTGGCCAGCAAGATCTCCAGATCTGTCCCCCATTGAGCATGTTTGGGACTGGATGAAGCGTCGTTTCACGCGGTCTGCACGTCCAGCACGAACGCTGGTCCAACTGAGGCGCCAGGCGGAAATGGCATGGCAAGCCGTTCCACAGGACTACATCCAGCATCTCTACGATCGTCTCCATGGGAGAATAGCAGCCTGCATTGCTGCGAAAGGTGGATATACACTGTACTAGTGCCGACATTGTGCATGCTCTGTTGCCTGTGTCTATGTGTCTGTGGTTCTGTCAGTGTGATCATGTGATGTATCTGACCCCAGGAATGTGTCAATAAAGTTTCCCCTTCCTGGGACAATGAATTCACGGTGTTCTTATTTCAATTTCCAGGAGTGTACTTTGACTGGAGAACATGATACGCATGCATAAAGCAACAACATCAGTCACCGAACAGAAATAACTACAAAACAGTAATGTCAATGTGACGCAAACATCAGTCCTATCCATTTATTTGAGGGTAATTTATTACGTAATAGAAACACAAAAAATTGCGCCAGATCCCTAACACAAAATTGTAACAGCCCATAAACATATTATAAATAATGTTACAAATTAATAATCGTATTTGAAAAATAAATGTGAAGTCTAACTACCGACAAAGGTCGTAAAGCAAAGATTTCAGTACTACAAAACATGAAAAGTTCAATCAAATAGGCATTAGTGCTACGAACCATGAGAATAGACTCAGTGCATGAAAGTGTAAAAATATGAACCAAGTGCAAGTAAAAGAGAAGCATGTCAGATTTTATGAATATAGATAACTCGTAAACTGTAGCTGAATCCACAAATAAGAAGTAACTGATGAATTCGGTGCGAAATAGGAGGCTACATGTAATGGCTACAGCCTGAAGTTGCCTTACCAAAATACCTATAGTCATTCGTTAACGGGAGAACATCAGATGATAATATCAAAACCGGACATATTGGAAACTTTTTAGTATCAGGCTCTATATAGAAAAGGTGTACCACACAAATGAATCGTCAGTAAGGCTAAAAACTAATGCTGTGGGTTACGAGGTCATCAATGAAAAAAGATGTGGGCAAAATAAATGCAGTACCTTAGGTGGAGCAGGATCAGCATATTGTAAACAGCGAGGAGTATCGCCGTAACTAATGGTAATATGCATTACACAGTATTCTTTAAAATGTCATAAAGTAAAAAAGAATTTCCTATTACTGTAAGGAATAATAGCTTCACTCATTATGAATCAATAACAACAATACATCCCGGGGGAGAACTGCACTAACGTTCGGTTCAGGGCTTTTCTGTATTTCCTCCGTACGAACATTTCCTGCAGTTTCTTCACCATCAATGTTTTTGGAGGTGTATTTTCTCAGACTCGAGTGCTGCACCTCGGGAACGGTAAACAAATCTGTTGACCAGTTTGATAGATAGGGTTTCTGAAAGGCGGCTTTGTGTTTTCAAATGCGTACCAATCAACTACGTTGAACTTCTGCTTGCGGGGATCCACCATCTTAATACGGTTGTAAACTGTATTTAGAAGTCCACTATCGCGGACATCAACAGGTCTCCACTTAATTGTACGATGAGTAGTACCATTATACTCGCCAGTAATTTGTGGTAGGATGTTTAGCCATTTGCACGCACCTTAGAGAGGAAATTGATTTCTCATCCAGTTTTTGATCGTCCTGTTCAACCGTTCAACAATTCAAGATTTCAAACGGGAGAAAGTTCCATTACTGCTTTGAAATTTCTATTGTAAAATTCACCTCCAAGGTAACTTTGAAGGTTTTGGGACATCGGTCTGAAGGTTTTGGGACACCGATTCGCTCCAGTCACAACAATTAACCAAAAACCTTAGAAACCTCCTTATTTGTTTTTACCTTCACAGGAAGAGCCCAAGAGAACGGAATGTTTGTCTACGACCATTAGAATGTACTTCGTTATTCGACCATGAGTAGGCTTGCATATCTACGAGATCAGCCTCCGATAAATCATTCAATCGTCGTATTATCACATGTCTGCACAGAAATTTTCTGAGTGTAGCTCTATGAAGGTCATGAAAAACTGTCCCCATGAATACTCAATTACGTGTCTTTCTCGAAGCTCAGGTGCGGTTGACAATGTTTCGTACGTGTAACCTGAATTCGCTGCTGCAACTGTTGCTGGAAGTAGTCGTAATCTATCTATGATTTCTTTTGGGCCATCGTAATTTAAATACTCCAGAGGTAGGTTGCCAGCGGCCCTGCCGTAGTGGTAACACCTGTCCCCGTCAGATAACCGAAGTTTAGCGCTGTCGGGCTGGGCCATCCGGTCTGCTGAGCGCTGTTCGTATGCAGGGTGCATTCAACCTTGTGAGACAAACGGAGGAGCTACTTGATTGAAAAGTAGTGGTTCCGGTCTCGTAAACTGACATACGGCCGGAAAAGAGGTGTGCCGACCCCTGCCGGCCGTTGTGGCCGAGCGGTTCTAGGCGCTTCAGTCTGGACCCGCGCGACCGCTACGGTCGCAGGTTAGAATCCTGCCTCGGGCATGGATGTGTGTAATGTCCTTAGCTTAATTAGGTCCTAGGGGACTGATGACCTCAGAAGTTAAGTCCCATAGTGCTCAGAGCCATTTGAACCATTTTTTTGCTGACCCCTCCATATCCGCATCCAGTGACGCCTGTGGGCTGAGAATGATCGTTGGGCCTTCCAAGGCCTGTTCGGAAGGAGAGGTAGATTGTTCAGCCTTTTATGCTAAAGTTCAAAACTTTCACCTACGATATGTGCAGTCGCTATCTCTGGTTTCATTATAATCTTAAATTTGTCTCTCTTTGAGTCTTTTATTCGTTCATTTGGAGTCCTAGGTAGACTGGCCATGCGTAATATTTGACCAGACGGATTTATATTTTTCGTGGTATACTTTCTGATGTTCGGCGTTTCCAAATGGCTCCAATAAACGAGGCATTCTTTCAGATTTCATATCCCCTACACTTATTGTATTCTCAGCTATATGTACTGGATGCTTATCCAGTACATATGGTTTCGTCCTGCTGACTCCGTATGTTCTGTTTTGAACATTAATGTTACTTTTGATGAAATCAATATTAGCATTTACTCCTTCATCTTCTCTTTCTTCTCCTTCTTCTTTTCTGCCCTCTTCCACAGTGCACGTCAGTTCTTTTAGACTGTCGGGTACTGGCTTAAATTTTTCCGAGAGATGCAGACCTCATTGGAACTACCCTACCTTTAATAATGATAATAGCTTCCTGCTCCTCGATGACTTTATACTTTGTCGACGACATGCTGCTGTACAATAACCCGTTTTTGAGGTAGTTTGTATTGTTGTTGTGGTCTTCAATCCAGAGACTGGTTTGATGCAGCTCTCCATGCTACTCTATCCTGTGCAAGCTTCTTCATCTCCCAGTAATTACTGCAACTTACACCCTTCTGAATCTGCTTAGTGTATTCATCTCTTGGTCTCCCTCTACGATTTTTACCCTCCACGCTGCCCTCCAATGCTAAATTTGTGATCCCTTGATGCCTCAGAACATGTCCTACCAACCGGTCCCTTCTTCTTTCCAAGTTGTGCCACAAACTCCTCTTCTCCCCAACTCTATTCAATACCTCCTCATTAGTTACGTGATCTACCCATCTAATCTTCAGCATTCTTCTGTAGCACCACATTTCGAAAGCTCCTAATCTCTTCTCGTCTAAACTATTTATCGTCCATGTCCCACTACACTCCATACAAATACTTTTAGAAAAGAGTTCCTAACACTTAAATCTATAATCGATGTTAACAAATTTCTCTTCTTCGGAAACGCTTTTCTTGCCATTGCCAGTCTACATTTTATATCCTATCTATTTCGACCAGCAATGGTTATTTCGCTCCCCAAATAGCAAAACCCTTCTATTACGTTAAATGTCTCATTTCCTGATCTAATTCCCTCAGCATCACATGATTTAATTAGATTACATTCCAATATCCTCGTTTTGCTTTTGTTGATGTTTATCTTATATCCTCCTTTCAAGACACTGTCCATTTCGTTCAGCTGCTCTTCCAAGTCTTTCGCCGTTTATGATAAGATTAAAATGTCATCGACAAACCTCTAATTTTTTATCTTCGCCATGGATTTTAGTACCTACTCCAAAAGTTTTCTTTTGTTTCCTTTACTGCTTTCTCAATACACAGATTGAATAGCATCGGGGAGAGGCTACAACCCTGTCTCACTCCCTTCCCAACCGCTGCTTCCGCTTCATGCCCATCGACTCTTATAACTGCCATCTGGTTTCTGTACAAAGTATAAATAGCCTTTCGCTGCTTGTATTTGACACCTGCCAGTTTCAGAATTTGAGAGCATTCCAGTCAACATTGTCAAAAGCTTCTCTAAGACTAAAACTGCTAGAAATGAAGGTTTGCCTTTCCTAAACCTGTTCTCTAAGGTAAGTCGCAGGATCAGTATTGCCTCACGTTTTCCAACATTTCTACAGAATCCAAGCTGATTTTCTCCGAGGTCGGCTTCCACCAGTTTTTCCATTCGTCTGTAAAGAATTCATGTCAGTATTTTGTATCCGTCACTTATTAAGCTGATACTTCGGCAATTTTCACACCTGTCAACACGTGCTTTCTTTTGGATTGGAATTATTATATTCTTCTTGAAGTCTGAGGGTATTTCGCCTGTCTCATACATCTTGCTCACAAAATGCTAGTGTTTTGTCAGGGCAGGCTCAGCCAAGGCTATCAGTAGTTCGAATGGAATGTTGTCTACTCCCGGGGCTTTGTTTCGACTCAGGTCTTTCAGTGCTCTGTCAAACTCTTCACGCTGTGCCATACCTCCCATTTCATCTTCGCTTACGTCCTCTTCCATTTCCATAATATTGCCCTCCAGTATATCGCCCTTGTATAGAGGTTCGCATTAAGGTATTCGAAGACTTATTTATATTTTGAGGTTACTGGTGATGATGGGGGACAAATCTCTCAGCTCTCGTCGTTATACATCAATGCATATCTTCCACTTCTGCGATGACTTCTTCAATTTTCTCGTTGACGTATAGTTTACATTGCTGTATTCTAGCATTCAACACCTCAACGTTTATAGACCCACCTCGGTAAGACTTTCCAATTCTATTAATATAGTTTTGATTGCCCCGATTTTTCCCTCAAATAGGCACTTGTGCTTTGTAACTTCTGAACGAGTGTGCCACACAAGCAGATTGGTCCGTAGTCTACAGTATACTGATACGGTTACATTCTGATACACCGCTTTTTATGCATTATCTCAGTGAAGTTTCGTCTGTATCAGCCCTCATGCAGTTTCCTGGTTTTATCTATAATCAGAAAGGCATACTGTGATTTATTCTAGAAATTCCGATTTATTGTAACGAATTCATTGAATGACATGAATTGAATGACAGTTCCTATATGTGCTTGGTAAATATTCTTTAAATTCAGATTCTCCTGTTTGAAACCGATAATAAAGTTCGCATTTTCCCGGACCAACTGCTTAGAGATCCTTGTGTATGTCTGACTCTAATAAAATATACTGATTTACATATGGTGACTAAAGCAGAAATATCTGCGAATCGTGATTTTCCATTGCGACATCGTGAAATATGAATACGCTGTTTGGTTTTAATTTCTCAGGTTATGGAGTATCACTGCTTTCACTGAACGTCTCGCATGTTACTGCCTCAGTGCTATGCAAAATCTGCTGTAATAGCTGATGTTTTGGCTGAAACATAGTTTTTCAAGAAATATACACATGCTAGAAGTGGTCTCGCTCAGGATGGTCTTACAGTGTTAGAACCAGACCAGTTTTCCCACAACCAGAAGGTCCAATAGCCAAAGCATGTGTAATACCAGGAAGTATTGATCCATTCGTCTCGTTCTTCTGGTTTCTAACTTAATCACTGCAGGACCAGTTACTCACTACAGGACCGTTGTGGGTAGGTTGTTTCGTCTACTCATGGTAGTAATTGTTCGTTTACATTGGAATGAAGTTTTTTTTATAAAATCATACATACAGCTAGGTATATAAACAATTTTAAATAAGATAGCAGTAAAGTACCCACATCTGGTAATGTTGTATGAGAGGCTTGTACCTTCATTGATGCACAGCATGCATGGTAGAGTTGAGCGATGGTTTCTTCCAATGGGTGGACGGGTTGGAAAGCTAACTCCAGTAAATTACTCTATAATGTCTCATACAACCGGAAGACGTACGAGTGCCACTTTGTCGACATCCTAGCTCAAGCTTTATTACACAGCTGGCATTCACTAGACTCTTAATAGTCTGCTCCTGTAGACGTACGCACTCTCTCTTGTTAATTATTTTAACTGTACTAGGGAAGAGATTGAAACCGTGGAACAAGTTCAAAATCTGCACTGACACAACACATAGTCGATGTCATTCATCCATGAACCATTTTACTTTTACGTCACTAAATCGAGGCCTTTCAAATAATACCATTGGGTAGAACTGCCTATTCTATAGCTTACCGCCACTGACAAGCTTACACCCACTGGCATTGAAGCAGTAGGTTTGGTTGAACACCATTATGTTCACGTCAGGCGTCTGTTTCTGTAACGACTGCATCTCACTTGCAAGGAAAAAACACATTATTAGGTAAGCTTATTCCTTTTTTTCCCACTCCTGTTCATCACTATCAGCGCTAATACTACATTGCCTCGCAACAAGAAGTGTTGATATAGTGTGCCTTGACATTCTTACCATTTGACGTTCCTTTCATAAGTGTGTGAACTATTTCTCGATCGCTGTAAGTATATTTTTCGCCACCTCTACTATTATCTTATGTGTGTCTATGCTTGTATGCTTAGGACAATTAGGGGGCGTAGGTGATAAAGGTCTCAGACCCAGAGGTGGGGGCCAATTGCTATTTACGTTATTACTGACAACATTTTCGTTAAAATTTCTGAAATGCTGTGGTATTCTAGAAATTGAAATGAGAATATATTCAGCAATTTTGTGAAGAGCAATTGGTGCCCTACCTCTGGGTTTCAGACTCTTATCACCTACGCCACCTAACAATAGCAAATTGCTTCAATATCTTCATCATCACAGTCGACATCTTCATCAGTTGTTGTCATTGCCAACAAGCAAATGCGTTGATAGAGTGCTGTGCGTTTACATTTAACCTGCAACCTGCTGAGTAACAAAATACAATGACGATTATAGCTATGACAATACTTACACGCTTACACTTCGTACATATCAGTTATAGTAAGATGATGCTACAGGCGCAGAGGCACAAGGCGCTCGGAAGCGCAGGTGCGTGGGGCGGGGGTGCTTCACACACAACTCGTAGGAGTGCAGGGGGGATGGGGGCGTCGGCACACAAGATGTCTTGATTCCAGAAGTGTACTTGGAGATAAGGAAGTGCTGATGCTACTGTCAGCTCAATATGACATGAGTTGTCTCAGCTGTAATTTAACACCACAGATAAGAATGCGCTTACGCTATTGTCAGCACATTCTCTGCCTCAACCTATAGTGCCCGACTACTACTATTCCCTCTAGTGTGCTACTGATTGTTACATAATCTATGATAGATCTATATCCCCTTGCTGACCATGTAAATTTATCTATGTCCTTATTCGAAAGAATGTGTGTGATTTTTAGTCTCCAAAAAACATCAAAACCTCCTAGCAACTTTCTGATTCCGTTTGCAATTCTCTCTCCCCAATGTTCCCACTAATCGTTCGTGTAGTGTGAGGCTTAATTTAGTTTAAAAGCATTTAAAAGAAATACATGTTGTTGCATTGAGTGAATTGTTTGTATAACGTAACATCTAGAACGCAAGCTTGGACAGGGATGTGACCCAGGCGCTGATTAATTAATCAGCGATAGTTCGTGTGGCACAGAGACCAAACTGAGAGTAAAGAGGGAAGGAAGATTAAGACTGAACCCTCTGTAGACAGAGGGAGACTAAACTGCGACATCAACTTCGAATGAAATGGGTCCAGAAGGAAATTACCGGTGCTTCGTTCAAATGGCTCTGAGCACTATGAGACTTAACATCTGTGGTCATCAGTTCCCTAGAACTTAGAACTACTTAAACGTAACTAACCTCACACACATCCATGCCTGAGGCAGTATTCGAACCTGCGACCGTAGCGGTCACGCGGTTCCAGACTGAAGCGCCTAGAACTGCACGGCCACACCGGCCGGCGAAATTATCGGTGCCTTTCTCTAGGGAGACATCTCAGCATTTACCTTCAGTGGTTTCGGGGAGTCACGGAAAGTATAAACCTAGCTAACTAGATTAGGATTTGAACTGACGTTGGCGTGTGTCAGTGTTATCCTACTCGGTCAGCCTGAGAATAGTATTACACCGTTTTTCACACGCTAGTGGATTGTGCAGTTCCCAGTACTCACTTCAGTTGTATTCCTGTTTTATCACCCTATCCCTTCTTCTTGTCAATGTTTTCCACATATTTTCGACATGCTCCCCAACTTTAATGTCAAGTTCATCGCTGCTCCTCAGTACTTCAGTCCTCCTCCTGTTTACTTGCAGTCTACCATCTGTGCTCATCAGACCATTTATTCCGCTTTATAGGTCCTGTTACTCTTCCTCACTCTCTTTTTGGATAGCAACCTATTCGGCGAGTCTTATCACTGATATGCCTTCATCCTGAATTTTAATTCCATTCCCGATAAGAAAAGCTCGTGTGATACCTTCCCTTAAATTAAATTTTTGTGATAGTAGAAACATAACTCAGACACAAAAATTAACTTCAAAGATGGACAAACACTTGTTAAATGTGAAGCTACAACGTAAGGTAAGAAAGACAAAAGTTTCTTCTCTCGTTGACTTAGTCATTTAGTGTAACCTAAAATTATTGTTCGATGTAAAATAGGAGATGCGACAGGAGAAAAGCCTAAGACATCGTCAATGAACATCAACCGTTCTGTCCTTGCTAGAATTTCCATTAAACGTAGTTATTCGACACGACAGATAAGGGCGAAGTTATTAAGAAGAAAGTGAAAGATAAAAATGTGATACAGACACAATCGATTAGTGGATCAGGTAGTGTGGCCACAAAGCATAAGAGATGAAAAGGTTTTGTTGTAGGATGAAATGTGAAATGACTTTCTAATTGCCGCTTGGGTATTAACTTTTTTGTGACTGAATGATCAGCTTCTGCGTATCAATGATCTGAGGGTTATGGAAGACCATGGCCCAGAATTTTAGGGATTCACGACCGTGATCAGTAAAATCAGTCCTGATTCATGAAAATGAAGAAGGTAGAAAGAATCTCACCTAGGTATATAATGGTTCACATAACAAACCATTTCTTTTGATAGGTCAATTTCAGCTTCAGCAAAGATTCTGTATTATAGGGCAAGAGTTCCCATAATACCTTGCATCCTGATGCATAGCCAGTGCTGAATGCACTTTCATGCTCAAAAGTATCCAGGGGCCTAAACCACGTTCCACATGATTTGCATGCAATCCACATACCTGTCGTCTGACTGTATAAAATGGTTATTGCTCGCGGTTGTTTTGATCTATGGTCGCTGAAGTTTCCAGTAGAGGTCTGGCCTGTCCCACCGCTTTTACAGCACTGCCAACCAACACCGAATTTTTCGTGTATTCTCCGCTTTGTTTTGATTTGTGTTGTGCGTTACTTGTTGCTCGTGTCGTATTTTAAAAAGAGTAAAGACGCTGCTTCAGCTCCATCAAAGAGTTCGAGCACGACTCTCGGAACCCCTAAAAAGGAAAGGGAGATTTGTGGTACGAAGTGGTGCTCGTAAAATTATGCACAATGTGCTGGAATGCTGGGACGAGGAAAATGAAATCAGGGAGCTCCTAATCCTATCACTCAGTCCCGTAATAGAGCTGCCACCTACACCGGCAAAAGTGTACGAACATTAGATAGGATTAGAAAGACTGCAAGCTCTCATCGAGGTTAATCGCCTGGTACTCCAGGAAAGAAAAGGTCAGCTTTAGTCCTAATTTGTACTGCGCAACTGTTAAGCAGTTTATATTCGACACTGCTTCCAACTAGCAGCTAAAAATCTAAACTCCGTCTGAACAGGTCTCAGAAGACCCTAATGACACTGGCCGACCGCCGTGTCATCCTCATCATGTAGGCGTCACTGGATGCGGATATGGATGGGCATGTGGTTCAGCATACCACTCTCCCGGCCGTTGTCAGTGTTCGTGACCGGAGCCGCTACTTCTCAGTCAAGTGGCTCCTCAATTTGCCTCACACGGGCTGAATGCACCCCGCTTGCCGACAGCGCTCACCACACCTGACGGTCACCCATCCAAGTGCTAGCCAAGCCTGACAGCGCTCAACTTCGGTGATCTGACGAGAACCGATGTTACCACTGCGGCAAAGCCTTTGGTCCCAACTAGGCAGGTGCTAGGTTGAAATTACTTCATTTGTATTTTGTTTTACTTAGGAAGATACGAAATGATATTCAGAGAGAAGTGGACGACTTCACTAAAGCACTTATAAGAAATACTATTGTTGAGTTCTACACACAACAGGAAGTAGTACCTAGCGTGGTAAAACTTCTTCCAGTGTTGCGTGAGAAGATAAATTGGAGATGGGGCAGTACCTCATAAAAAACTTTACTTAAGTCGATGGGATCGTGTGGAAATCTGTAGTGAACAAACGAAATCTCTTCCTAGAATGTGATGATATTATTCTTTGCTGATCCCGTTTCCTTGCACACATGAGGAGCATTAGGAAAGCTCAACAAAATATTTTTCATCTTGATGAGTAGTGGACTGATAGCAGTCTGACATGTGGCAAATGCTGCCAGAGGCCACAAGATGTAGTGGGTGTTATGGGGTGGAAAAGTGCCTCCATAAGGATGACAGTGCCAAGTGTTGGCTCCAAAATCGGGTTTGTGAACGAAATCGACTAAAGGAGATTATCATGAACTCTGAGAATTTCGAGAAGTGGTTTTCGGATATGGTGCTCCCAAATCTTCCGCCAAATTCTGTCATTGTTCTGAACAATGCGTCGTATCATTATACACAAGTGGACAAAACACCATCAATATGCTATCCAATGGTGGCGATGACAGAATAGCTGCGAAAAGGAAAGTTAAATGCAATGACAAAACGACAAAGGCTGAGCTATATGCTTCTCGTAAATTATGTAGTAGACGTACTTGCTAAGAGTGCATGTTACACCATGGATCAATTCCCGCCTTACAATGGCGACCCGAACGCAAGTGAACTTCCATGGGCGAAAATTAAACAGCACGTGAGGTAACACAATGTCTCTGGCGACAGACCTGCAGCTAGTCCCAAAAAACTGACATACAGTGCCTCCAATTCTACAACTCCAAACGGCTCGGAAGGGTATCGAAGAAAAGTGCAAGAGGTGGAGCACGATTACAGGAGGCGAGGTGGCGTTATGGAAATTGCAATAGACGACATTGTACTAGCTGCCAATGACCCAGTGAGGACTCGTCTAACGCTGACACAGCGGAACAACGTTAGAGATCATCCTGCAAGAACACAGCAGATAATGAGACTTCACATACCGATACGGCCGAGAGAGCCCGTGAAAGTGACTATACTAAGTCGTCAAACTGTTTCACGCAGTATGTAAATGCTGCATATACTGATTACATTGGTTTTATATCATAAATTGTGTTTTTGCCTGTAATGTGTGTAATTTTTATTAACTGTTACGCACTTGGTAGCGATAGATCTCTTCACTGGTTTCGTCATTCACTATCCCCATGTTTCAGATCCGCTTTCACTGAAGCGCGAAACATGGGTGCAGGCTGGCTGCCCTGCGAGAGGGGGGCGGGGTATTCTTCCCCCGAGCCTCTCTTCTAACCCCTATGACCGTAGTCCTCATTTGTTTACGCTCACGGACAACTGCCGCGATATGGCGCCCGAGTAATACCATAAGAGACTACTACAGAATAATGCACTGTGTGTAGACAAAGAACACGAAACTATAAATACCAAGAAGAGCCTTATTAGATGTGGGACAGTCCTTAACGCTTTTAAACTCAATTTTTAAAATGTAACTAGTCTCATTAATATCTGTGACAACTAACACCTGTATCTCTACCACATAAATCATTCTGTAATCCTGAATGAAACCTGATTTCATTTGACATTAACAGATTTTTGAAGAACGTCTGAATAAAAATTCAATGATAATTCGAAATATTTTGGCTTTCTAACTTGGTCTCCAAACTCCTATTAATCGTCACTCACTTGGCAAGCGGTTCTGTGAAAGCTGTTTACTTAGCTAACCAACTACAAAAACAATGATTAACAGTATGAAGCTATCTATTATCACCATCAACAACGTGTTACCAGTAATTTAATGGTATTCATGATGGCACGTGGCTCTGTGCCGTTCAAAAGTCACCAATAGCCCTTGTTATCTAACACAAAGTGATATTAAAAAGCTACGCTAATCACGAGAAGGTAGTTTTGTATGTGACTGAACCTAAACTGACATACTCTGGGCATGTATTATAACTCGGCACCTATAAGCAATGTTAACCAACCAGAGTTTTCGTACTTAGCGAGGTGTTGCAGTGGCTAGCACACTGGACTTGCATTCGGGAGGACGACGGTTCAATCCCGAGTCCGGCCATCCTGATTTAGGTTTTCTGTGATTTCCCTAAATCGCTGTAGGACAAATGCCGGGATGGTTTCTTTGAAAATACATTGCTGACTTCCTTCCCCGTCCTTCCCTAATCCGATGAGACCTATGATATCGCTGTCTGATCTCCTTCCCCAAACAACCCAACTCAACCTTCAAAGTTTTGAATACAGGAGTGATTCTCATTGCTCAAAAGTCTTAAAGACATTTCATACAACTCATTTTAGCAGTTATCAGTTAGCAAATCTAAATTTTGTACTAGATGACGAAAACTTTTCTTATGGACTAGGGCTCCTATACTGCTACCGATTAACTAACCGCGAAATATGTTTGTTACATATGGTTTCATTTAAAGGAACAAACTTGAAATGACGCAACATAAAGTTCTGTTGGACAGGGTTTCTGACCAGCACCTAAACTGATTGTAAACAAAGCACAATCTATATTCAGATGCCAAATTTTCTAAGCGGTAGCGAGATGTCTGAAACTGAAATGACGATACAAATCAATGATTCTGTCTTCTTGCCATTGTTTTCTAGCGGAAAATGGACATTACATATAGGTTTCTTTCACCAGTAGAGAGATGTGGGCATGCTTGAACTAGAAATAACGTGTCGAAGAGTTTAGTGCCGACTGGGAATCGAACCGCTCACATATGGACTTTGACTAACACGAACAGATATTAACTATCGAACTCTCTATCACCATTAGCTAGGAGAGGGATATTTGAATATGAAACGATCTGATGGAAATATCCCTGTTGTTGACAGCGAATAGGGAGACGTTAGAAATCAAAACTTTTTTTCCATCTGCAGTTACGCGTGCTCATGCTGCAGCTTGAAAATAGATGTCGAAAACTTTTGTGTCCGACCAAGATCCGAATCCAGACATGCATCTTACGTGGAGGCCTTGACGAGTTTTAAATCTTGCGCAAATAACGAAATAGTGTCCTTTGAATGGAAGATCCGAGTTCTAATCCCAGTCAAGAACCAACATTTTTAAAATCTCAAGGCCAAAATAAAAGATGAAACAAGTGTCCTGTGATCTTACACTGCGTTTAGTTCATTAACTAAAACACAATTATTAGTTTTAATGATGGACAAAACAGCCAACCAGCTGCACAAACTTCGTTGCATTAACCCACTTTCGATTGGGACTAAGGGTGTCTTCTTTAGAATAAGCTATAGTTACCTAAAAAAAATTTTTATCAACATAGGAGTATAAAAACATTTAAAAACCTTAAGTAGCACGACATGTATTAAAAGCAGAACTTAGGGTCACATTGCGTGAGTAGATAATAAAAACAATTGAGCGGAAGTGCTCAAGTCAAACAAGTAAACGTTATCATTTAAAGTCAACATTAAAACCACAAGCATGGCAAACCGCTAGGGCTGATAACAGACGCTAAGGTTTCTGAACTGATTACGCCGCTGCGTGGAAACAGCGTAATGTGCGCCACCTACAGGGTGCCAATAGCGTATAGCGGCACGAATTAACAATACAGCTGTCTAATAAATGAAAATAGTTATTACAAGAGACCAAGCTTATTAACAGACGTATAAAAATAGATAAAAAATGAGAAAGACAGGAAATGCTGCGAACTGAAGCAGCAGTTGACGCACGCAATTTGTCGAGTGCAGAAAGCATTAAAGTGCTCGACATGAACAGAATTAACGTAGTAGAAATAACCGCCAAGAAATACAATAAAGGCAATTAACAGAGGAGGAAAACTATGTTTGAGAACTTCATGTAAAGATCTTCAGCCAAAGAACGACAGTATGTCAAAAACTTGCTCATAGCGGTTTGAAGCCGTTAATGAAATTACTGAAATGGAACTGTTCGTTAAGAATGAGACCATCATTCACTGATATGTGCTTATAAATTTCCAATTCTTGTTCTTTTCTTCACGGATGATACTAACTTCATCAACTCCCCTCGGTTTGTAGCCTGTATTAAACAAATGATCCACGAAGGAGGAATTATGCATATTACTACCTTTTCTTCCTAATTAATGCTGTTTACATCAGATATTAATGGCTCTTCCAGTTCTTCCTACGTAATAAGCTGGACAAGTGTTACAGGTTATTTTATACAAGCCTGAATTACGCAAAAGAGTAATCGAATATTTCAAATTGTTAATTAGATTTTTCTGCAAACTGTTATTAGTGGAAAGGTCACTTTGCATCCTTTTCTAGCAGACGATGAATTCTGCGGGATATGGTCTCTAAATACAGCACTGAAGAAAATTGTATGCTTTCGTCACTATCATTTCTAGTAATATTGCCTAAAGTAGTGATTCTGTTGTTGGTTTTTGGTTTGAAAATTTTATCGACTAATGAAGACTCATAACCCTTATTAACTACTATAGTTTTTATTTAGCTTTTCAACTTTACGTTTTTCTGGAGACAAAGGTGTTGCAACAGCTCAATCAACGGCTGAACGACAAAAGATTTTTTTAATGAGATTTAGGATGCGTTAAGCTAGAGTGTAAAGTTTTATCTGTACTATCATTCTTCCGAAAAATGTCAAAAGGGATTTTATCGTTAATTACATTTAGAGTAACGTGTAAATAATTAAGTTGACGATTCTCTTTTTCTAGTTCACAGATGAAGTTAAATTTTTCATTAAGTTCATTGAAAATCCTAAACAGACGATCAGTTTCGTTATTACGTCTGTTGTGAATGGTCGACTGTGTATCTAGAAAACGGCAGAATACCTAGATTAGCTGCTGGATATGTTTTGTAAAATTTTCCCTCCAGTGTATTAACGAAGATGTCTCCTAGGATGCCTGCCAATCGATTTCCCACTGCTAGCCCGTCAGGTTTTTTGTACATTCTCCCATTAAAACATCATCCATGTTCAACACTTTAAATTGCTTGTGTAATAAACGTCATTGGTTACAGACTTTTGTAGATTCCGCCACATTCACATCTATCTTGGCTCAACATCTAGTCTTCATAATTGGTCGACCACTGTTTGATTCATGCATGTTTAAAGGTCGCCTAAAAAATCTGAGGATAAAATCTTTTAAAAGATTGTAAAGTCCTCTTGCAGCTGATAAGGTGAGATCAAGGTGCCACAGGTTTCGCGACATTGAATCGCATCTTCAGGTTAACCTAAAATAATGTACTTTATATACGAATTAGGGGCCGTTAAGTGCAAGACTACAAATAGTGCCTACTATGAAGAGATAGAAAAGTGCTCACCTAGCTGTATCACATTATGCTGTTAAACCGGTACGATCTCCCAACATTAACAACGCACAAAACTCGGCAACATCAAATGCACTGGATTTTGGGAAGATCCATCAATAACCTTGGATAATTACGGGTCATCGTTGAGTCACGTACTGGTTTAGACCGAAAAAATAGAGCGGATAAGCGGAAGAACACGGAAGCGTGGTATCAAAACTCCGTAAGTATACTCCAGTAGCAACTTACCTGTGTTGAATTCCTGATAGAAAAACAGCAATTTCGGCTGCGATGAGGAAATGACGTCATCGCGTGCAGATGCAGCCGCTAGTAAGAAAGTGTGTAATGTCGTGATACACTACTATTCGAAGGTTTGGAGTCATTTCAAATGAAATTGACAACTGAAGGTGATGCTTGTTGTTGGCAACATTACTAACACTTCTAAAGCAGCTAAAATATTCTGGGTAGAATGCTTGGTATTTTATCTTTTTTACAAATCCCACTTATTAAAACTTAAAACTGATTAAAACATGAGTTAATAAGATTGGATTTCGGTCCCAACAACAAATAGTTTAAGCTAGATTAATTCTTACGATTACAAGGTATATTAAGAAAATAGCTAAACTTTACAAGTGAATCACAAAACACAGTTTATTGTAAAATTGGGTGTATGAGAATTGAAAGTCAAAACACAGTGAATATGAGATACTACAGTCGCTACTGTGAAGGGACTACTTGCAAAGGAGGGAACAAGCAATTTTAATTCGAGAGCGTGGCTTTGTGTCTCAGGTCCAGCTGACCGTTCAGTGTTTGGTTTGAGTGTAGCCTTAGGAAGTCCCTGATATGGATGTCTTCGAGAATGTTGAGAGTATTGGCCTTGCTTCGGTAACATAAGATCTTTAAGTTGGTTCCTGGATCCGTAACATTATGTCCGGCATCATGCATATTGTTGGAAATTGCGGATTTTGAATTCGTCACGTTCTTTGAAACGGATACGAAAACTAGGAATAAGTAGAACAAATACCCGCTGAATCGAATTTGTTGTAATTTATTCGTTCATTGTAGTGAATTTGAAATCCAGTGGCTCTTGGCATAAAAAATCCTTGTGAAACATCTTAATCATTCAGATTTTTTGCTACTTTGGTGGAAATTATAGTGTAATTTGGTATGCTATGGTAATAAGGCTTTTGGTAATTTGGCTTTTGATGATAAAGTTATTTGATTGCTGTGCAAGTGAAAGGGCGTCTACCCTTTCACTTGCATATTTTCTTGCAATCGTCCTGTTAAAATTATCAACAAAATCTGGGTTGTACCCATTAACATGATCAATGTGTTTCATTACGTTCATTTCTCGATTCAAAGCTATGTCTGAAAGTGGAACCGTATATAATCTACACACGAGTGGTCTGAATGCTGCTCTTTCATAGTTAATTATGTCATTCGAACACTGATGAAACTCCACGTCTATTGTTGTCGGCTTCCTGTAAATAAATCCAAATATTGCAGTGAGCCGTGTACACAATATTGAATAGTGAACTGGCTTCCACCTGGCAACCACTTAAGTCGTAAATGTTCTAATCCGATTAAATATATCGTTTTCTAGTTTGGTAACGAATATGTTTGCTAGGTAATAAGACAACGAGTAGCCCATGGCTAAGCGGTGGTTTTGTAAGAAAAAGTTGTCCACAGACCAGAAATAATTAAATTTGGAAACTACCTTAAGTAATTGGATTACTTCATCAATTTTTTCGGTAGGACGATTACTAAAAAACGTAAGTGGTTGTTTGGAATATTTATAACATCGTCCACGGGTACTGAGTGGTACATATTCTTAATGTCCAAGGAAACTAGGTTTTAAAAAACATGTTCCCCATTCTTGTGACAGAAGTACATGCATTATATTTTTATATTGGAACAATCACTAACGTTTGCATAAAATGTTGTTGATTTGCAAAACTTCCAGGCTTCCTCATAGGTTTTTGAGGACGTGACCTCCCAACATACAGAACTATGATCGACGAACTTTCACAAAGAAACACCGACGTTAAGTACAACAGGCCTGTCACAGTTCCTTGGGTTAGGAGGAACGATGCTTTTGTTTCTGATTCAGACTTACCAACTTGCTAGGAAGTCTTCAGTCCAACTGCCCACCTGGATCGATATTATGTAAGCAAATAATTTGTCTACTAGGAACTACATCGAAAAGAGGTCTTCTAGAAGCGGCGAACATGCCCTCTTTCTGCATTAGAAACAGTGTGCAACAATGGCGGCTGATTCGATATAATATGTTGTTGTTAAGACATATATTTTGCTGCGAAAAGCAACGAAAACGGCAGGTTAGTTATGTAAACGTAACGGACCTGCTACTTCTAGAAATAAGCACGTAGAGGAGATATAGCCATTATTTGTATTCCCAGTGTTTCTTTAACCTCTGCAGAACGCCTTCAGAAAAGCCAGCTAAGCAGTGGTTGAAATGAGCTGACATTTTCCTGAGTGGTCCGCCCCACGCCTTCACTCCTACGGCCCTCCTAGGAGGAAAAGTAGGAAATTCAGGTTGCAATTTTCTAGATTTTAGCGAGAGAGCAGTTACTTTAACGCGAACAATAACCGTTAAAAGGCACAAACAGTACAGCCGTAAACTTTGAAATACGACGCCATTACGTTCAATTGCTAGGAAAATCTCGGAAGAATAATCTAAGGAAACTGGGTGCGCGGGCAGCGTATTTCGCAGCCGCTTCGCGGCTCTAATTGCGGAACTTGCTGGGTGAGGGTGGAAGCAGAGGGGGTGGGGGTGCGCGGGGGGGTAGCAGGGGGAGGCGGACTGGCCAACAGTCTCTGATCGGGAAGAGGGGGGGGGGGGGGGGGGAGCGGAAAGCGAGGGCCTCATTAGCGGCCGGGGACGAGCACTGAGGTAGCAGCCTGCCGCACTGTCAGCCTAAATTGCCCCAGCTGGCCCTATCTGTACACAAATGTACTCCAGCGTCCTTCGTTCCCTCGTATCCCTAAGTAGGCTGATTACGCAGCGAGAATCACTGCGCCGCGATACCCACTCTGAGGAGCACTTTGACTTCCTGCTTTAGTTTGAGGGCTTGCGGCTGTTTTTAATACTCCGTCCGCTGAGGGTGGGGGGCGACAAATGAAGTCGTAGTCATTCTTCTCAGACCACCGTAATACAATTCGGCTGAAGACATCAAACGCAATAAAAAAGCAACTTGTCATTCTTAACAGAGAGATATCCTCAGACGTCAAAGTATCAATGGCCGTGTCCCAAGGTGCTTTCTTTGGGTCGTCGCTCATCACAATATACGTAATGTTGGTAATGGGAGTGGTGGGACTGGATTGAGCTGTGAGTGAACGTATACTTTTAACGACTTATTTAGTAACCACCCAAAATCTCAGTTTACAAAATTTCACGACAACCGTTTATATTTTGAATCAATTGCTTTGGTAACCAAGACCACAACAAGACTTCACTGACAAGATAACGCTTCCTCAATAGCAGCCAAATGCGAAACATAATAACGAATAATTTAATCACAGTGATTGCACAACCCCAAATAACAAAATCAATAATAATCATAAACATTAATATCAGATAATGAACTTACACTGTTTAAAAAAGAAACAGAGCCTAACAAAATTACACTATAAAAATATGCCAAAGAGTTGTAATTAAAATATTAAGACAAGAAAATAAACTTACACAATTACGGTGAATGCAAACGAAAGCAGGGAACCAAATATATATAGCCTTGGTAATATGTTGATAGTTGTACGTGGGCCCACAGCCCTGATGAACTATGCACTGTGAATTAATCAGAACAGCCATTAGGCCTAACATACGTTAAACACCTTATTGCTCAGGTAGATATGCAATACCATAACAAAATCAGTTTAATACGTTGAGGGTAGTGGGTCACAGTGGTTTCTAGCCCAAAGTACTGACATCAGCTTCAGCGCTTTCTTAACCGGGGTGTCGCATTATAACTGAGGCAATTCTTGCATTATGCTGATATCATCATCAGCTCTTCCTTATCTCCTAGGACGTACTACAAATCATAGCATCCAGCCGTGTTCCAAGACTATGGAGAAGGAGGGGCCACTGCCCACACCCAGTGACACCCCTGCTCCACATCATCATTGGATTCCATCTCCAGCACACACGTTCCAGCAGCCATGCCTGTGCCTCCACCTGGCAGTCAACTGCATGCAATGGGGTAGAGATGCTGTGGTCTGATGATCTCACAATAATAATTAAGGGGCTCCGGAACGCCCTATACTTGCAATGTTAAAATAACGCTTATAAATTACATCTTTCCTCACAAAGTATTTGAGGTAGGAAGTTGAACTTTTTACAGATTATTTATTGGAATATGGGCTACAACTTAACACAGGGATTTTACAAAATTTTAGTTCAGTTATTAAAGATGATTTTTTTTCAATTGTAATGAAAATTCACAACATTTTTTGCAATTTTTTATTTATATATTCAAAAATATACAGTTTTTTGGAAAAAGGCTGTGTTAAATTATGCAGAAGGTACTGTGTAACATTTACTGAAAGTTTGAAACAAATATGTTTGGAAGATCCTTAGAAAACATGTAATTAGTATGAGAAAATAAAAGTTTTGGGAATCGAGCGACAAAGATTGGATTAACTTTTTAGTGCATTCCAGGTCCATAGGATGGATTATCTTCATCCTCTGCAAACTCCTCCTCCAGCTTCCTCTTGTTCCTCCTCCTGTTTACTCTTGCTTGTATTTCTAGACTCTTTACAGCCCTGTCTGCAGCCCGAAGGCGTTCCTTGTCTAAAGCAAGCATCGCTCGTTGTTGTGTTCGTAGATTTTGCTACCATTTTCTTCAGTTGCAGTTACTGCAACACTGTTCCAAAAGGGGGTCATGTATGAACACTTATCACATTTCCGCTGTATTTCACTAGCAAGTCCTACGTGCTTTATTATGGAGAGTTCCAGACCAACTTCACTACAATGAACAGATCTTACACAGTTTGAAAAAATTCCTTTGAGAACCGACATATCAAGTATTTTATTCACATCCGATTCGCCCATAAAACATTCATAGTTTTCATTCATTGAACCAAGCTTCTTCTGTGAAGTATTTTCTTTCCCACTTTGACTGCTATGGGCAGGTGTACTTGAGAGGTTAGGTTCACTCACTTGGTTATCGTCTTTATTGTTTACAGTAATAACACATACCTTTGGCTTTCCAACATTTCTCCTTTTCTTAAAAGCCTTCAGAGGATTTCTAATATCTTTACTTTTACTCATTATTATACTTCAACAAAACAGAGACTCAAGAAACAGAATTAATTACGAATATTTTCGAGATAACGACAGAGTAAATAAACATGAAACAATCGACAATCACACCAACGATATATATTGAACCATCACAGGTTAGCCACAACACATACTTTATCTCACATCACTAAAATGTACCTGATGAACACGGACGTTAATAATAACACCATTTGACAGCAGTTTAACAGCGACACAGTGGGTCACGCCCATGTAGAACACATTTCAAAAATAAATTAAAAATAGTTGTAGTCTTCGCTATTGAATAAATTATACATCTATTAAAAGTTAATAGTCTGCAGATTCAGAAAACGAAAAAAAGTAAAAATTGAACTTTTCATGATTTTGAGCCTTTCCGGAGCCCCTTAAATATATTACGTCAGATGTGATAAAGTATTGGCCATTTTTGCTCACAGCATAAAGTCACCAGTCAACAAGATCAATAGGCGGGTCAGAAATTACTGTAAAAGTTGGACTCCAGATCTCTATTCAAAAGAAAATGTATGACGAACATCTGTGATGGACCTCATTGGATGATCACCGATGTGGGAAAAATCGGTGGAGTTAATAATTTCAGGTATCTCGGTGAAGTCATCCAGGAGAATGGATTAGAAGAAGAAGAAGCAATTAATGTCAGGATGAGGAAGATAAACCAAGCATACCAACAGACAAAGAATACCTATAACAAAAAGTCTATGAGTATAGGGGCCAAGTTCCGACATTATAATACATTTCTAAAACCAGAGGGCTTATATGTGTCCGAAAATTTTGCCATGAATAGACAAGGTCAAGCTGAGCGGCTGGAATAGCCAGAGCGTAGGACATTAAGGAAAATCCGAGGTAATAGATAGGTTGATGGACAATGGCGAATGAGAGCAAGTGAGGACTTGTACAGCAAGATAGAACCTATCACAGCATCCATTAAGAAGAGACGATTGTTATTTTACGGTCATCTCATGAGGAAGGACCGTGACCGACTAACAAAAAGAATATGGAGTTTCATCCAATCTAAGAAAACAACCCAAGATGCTTCGAAGAATGTGAAAAAGACCCTAGGCAGATTATTATGTCAGAGAGAGAAATTCCTGACAAACAAATTTAGAAGATTGGTGAAAAATTACGAAGGTTTTAAAATGGCATCAACGTCCAGAACACGGAGAGGACCATTATCCAAAGAGCATAAACAGGCACTTTTTGGTGGGCTCAGAAGGTACTGGCAGGAAGTCAAAGCTGGAACAAGAACAAAAGCTAGACACTAAAATTAAATTGGTTGTTACCACGCAGTCCCTAATGGCTCATCTCGATAGTAAAAGAAAGTATCTGAATTGCGTAATTTATTGAAAATTTTGCTGACTACATTTGCATTACTGGCTTCGAAAACTTTGTGGAACTACTGGCTGACCAGTCACTTTGGTAAAATACATTTGAAGCTGTATATCAGTCGCCATGGAATATTGAAACAAATAAATAACATTTTTCTCCATAAAATACAAAAAACGAATTAGAAATGTGTTGTTGTCGAATATGAGTTTTACCTTAATACTATCCTGCAAATCCTAACAATGCGAAATAAAATCAAGTCCTGTTTTAAATCTCAGTTACTTACTGTCATCAAAAAATTGCTCTGCTACAGAAACGAGCCATTTCTTTGTACCACGAGTTGTTCTCACTGTATCCATAGATAGAAAAACTGTAGAAAATTTGCATCACACCTACAAAAATGATAAATGTTCGTTTTATGTATAACACTTCACTTAAGACGCAACAGAATCATAAATTAATTATTTTCCACATCCGTGATGATCTTCACATGCAACAGTGGTGTTTTCAGCCATTCTCCACAACAGTGCTCCTTGTCAAGTGTCATAATGGTTTTAAATGTTTGCAGTGTTAAAAAAAGGGCAAGTTAATTTCCACGTAGCCGCCAAATTAGTATCCAGAATTCAAAAGTAAGCGCTCAATACAAATTTTCGATGACTAATAACAGTTCACACTTTTAGGAGTTAGTCTTATGAAAGCGATATCGTAAAATTGATCTGACGCCAAAAACATGTTTTAGCTAAAATATTACACTAGTAAAATACTAAATTAAGCAGGTAGGCGCACTTGCAAATAGACTGAATGTAATTAATTAGGCCTACAATTTATACCAATTCACAATATACCCTCAAATTAAATGTTTCCATATTTACATTCTTCTCAAGCACCATTTCAAAAGGGACACAGTTAATGCTTCACGATATTCAGTAAAAAAAACATAATCGATGATGCTGATTGCTAGTTATTGCTATTATTTCATATGACACAGGCCTACTTTCACAAAAGTTTGCTACATAAACTATGTGCCATGGCTCCCAAAAAGCTTTATAGACTGTATTATTCACCACAACTATGATGTCAGGATATTCTAAAAGTCCGCTAAATATCCTGTAAACACGAAAAGTCTGATGTTAAGTTGATTCTCTAGGACCTATTTGAGGTTAAGTACAAGAAAAAAAGCTGTAAGATCCAAGCCAGTGACATTACCAATCTATAATGTCACAATATTCTAAAAAATCGTCGGAAAACAATGTTTACATTTCAGCACTATCTAAATACGTGAAGTGTGCATTCAATCTGCGCAGCTGCATTTTGAGAAACAAAAGCTCACGAAAATAAAACCTGTAACCACCTATACCACACACGCATGCTCAACATAATGGTCTGATTAGAAAAGGAACGAATAAGGTGCTTTTTACTATATGCCACAGAACGAAAGGAACTGCTTAAAAACACACACTCACAAGACACCGATCAAAGATGATAACAGCGAGAGATGTGACGTTGCCAGAGAATTTAAGATTTCGACTCGTTGTAGGCACAGTGAGGTATCAGATGTACCTAATGCCTTATGCAAGACATTGTACGATCACTTTCTATTGCTATAAATGCTATACAAATACCGCAGCATGTCTTAAAGTGATGTTTTTCTCTATAACATACAGATAAATATGGAAGTAGTTGTGTTCTAAACTGTAGTGAGTCACAAGTGGAAATTATGTTAGAGATCCTACTAGCCCTTGATTGTGTCACAGCTATAACACATGCTCAATATGAAGTCCTCAACCACATTATTCATGCTCAGATCACCTTACAATGCATGGTTCTTCAACACTGTAGTGTGACAGCATGGAATTGCCAGTTTTCATAGACGATGATATCGACGTCGTAATACACAGAAAACAGACGAAATAATGTAACTACAGCGTTGATAGTGTTGGGGAATTACATGTAATTGTTGAAGTAATGTAATTACACTGATGAGCCAAAATATTATGACCAGCTGCTTAACAGCTTGTTTGTCCGTGTTTGGAACGTAATACGTTACTGATTTCGCTTATCAAGGATCTGGCAGTTTGACGACAGGTTTCTGGAGGTATATGACATACGTCTATGTAAAGGTCATACGATTAACATAAATAATGGGCCGCTGGTTTGTGTACGCAGGGATGGCGCCCAATACCGACCCAGATGGGTTCCATAGGATTACATCTGAAAACTGGTTCGCGGGACAGAGCTGATCAGGTTGTGGAAAGGGGCCCAAATCAGTTGCTGCTAGTTGCACAAACATACCAACTTTATTTGCTAAAAGCACTTAATCACAGATGCCCCTAAAAGAATCAGATACAATGCGGCTAAAGGCCACAACACAAGTTCTTAAAATTGCGTTAAGGAATACACTCGGCTGAAGACCTTAGTTACAAAATAGAAGAACTGAGGGCTTAAGGCCTGGATAACAAGAACTCCAGTAAGGAAATTTTAAAAGGTTTTGGACAAAGACCTTTCAAATTTTAATTTAAGTAGGCTGAAGGCCTAATGTTAAAATATTTCACATAAGGTTCGGCTGAAGGCCATATACTGAACATAGAACAACTCAAGGCTTGAGGCCTGGATAATAAATTAAGATAGAGAGAAAATTTTCAAATGATGATTTTCTTTTTTTTACTTCAGATGGTTGAAGGCCGCATCTTAAAATATTTCACGTAAGGTTCGGCTGAAGGCCACATGCTGAACATTAAAACGAATGAAGGCTTCGCATAGTACTTGAGACAAAAGAAAATCGCAATCCCAAACAACAGAAGAGTGGTGCTCAGAAGTTTTCCAAGGTTCGGTCTTGGGAGGAAACTCTAACAACAGGTTAGGTGAGACAGGCAGCTAAGCGTAGCACTAAATAATCGGGTAGCAGCTCGACCTAGGAACGGCTGAAGACCCAACCTACAACCTAATCAATTCCTCTCCAACCAACCAACGGCACGACAACCGAAAATATCAGCAAGGACGAAGATCGCAGCAGGACTACGTCTTGATAATTGGCATCTAAACACAGTCAAGGCACAATAATCACTCAAAAAAAAAAAAAAAAAAAAAAAAAGGAGAACAACATCAAGCTCTCAAACTATACGCCGTGCCGAACTGCATCAACACAGTGAGGAAAAGACACTGCCGGAAAACCACGTTAACGACCAGGGCAGGTAACCGGAACGTTAACGGCCACAAGGCAGAAGATACCGCTGGTGCTCTTCACTAATAAGTTACAATCATTTCAACAGTTAAACACCATACAGGAGGACGGCTGCAAAATTTTCCGACTCCAGCACACATAAGGTAGCTGCTTGCAGGAACGGCCCAGGAAGCAACAACTGGCACTGAAAGAAGAGATTTGACAGAAATTGAGGTTTCGTAACAGGATAACTGATTACTCAACTCCAGTATCGAGGTTCGGTGGGCGACGAACTTTGCAGCTCTCGCAACTACTGCCTCACAACTCCGACCACGCGTGCACGCCGCCAGCGGCCTCGGCCTGACCATATATACCGCGGAGACTTCCTCGCTGCTCTGTCGCAACCGACCGACTATCCACACAGACCACCACACAGAAATATAGCGGTCACACCAAAGGTGGTACAGCAGTACTAATATTGATAAACGCTGCTGCTGCCACTGGCAGAGGCTAGTGAGCAACTCCTTTAGGTAGTAACTGAGGGAATAATAAGGCGCCACTCGATGGTGAGAAAATGCCAAAAAGAAAAAAAACGACGTCAGCACGAGCCGGCCACGGTTCAACATCAGACGAGTTTGGTCGCCGAGACATCAACGTGAGTTCACTACAATGCCCCTCAAACCACTGTAGTACAGTTCTGGCTCCGAGACATGGACAATTTTGCTGCTGAAAGGTGACATCGCCGTCGGGGAAGACATCAAGCATGAAGGGATGCACGTGGTGGTTTGCAGCTGTCAGCGTGTCTTCGCTTACTAGCACAGGTCCACGGAAGCACAGGCTAATGTTTCCCATAGCATAATACTGCTCCCACCAGTCTGCACCTGTGGCGCCATTCACCTCGATGACAGCATTTGTGGAGACGACCATCTACCTGATGTAGCAAAAATGTGATTCACCCGAAGAGCCGACAGGTTTCCATGGACTGACAGTAGAATTTCGATGGTCCCAACACCATTGTGATTGTAATTGACGAAGTAATTTGCATAGTAATAATTTATCCTTTGACAAGACGCTTAGCTCAGTGGATTTCCTCATTTGTGGCCCATTTGTTCTCTAGGGTAGTCCCCCATCCACCTCTGATGCTCTAACATACTTTTCATAGTGTGTCACGTGCCCACAACGTCACAAGGCGGCATCCACTCTCATGCTGGGCAGTGGCCGTAACGTTCTGGTATACCAGTGTATATTCCATAACAGAGTAGTGGTAAATAAAGGTACAAGTAATTGTGTACGTAACATGCAGTCTTGCACAGGAATAAAACACGACCCATTCTGTAATGGTCTCCAAGCTCGTAATACCTTGGTCTTTCCCAAGGAAGACAAAGGTTTCCCGTACGTGCACGACTAGTCAATTTATAAAATCTGTAAGGTGGTTACCAATAATGTTGCCCACGGCTGGGCTTGTGATTTGACTTATAAATTTACTCTATAAATTTACTCTTATAAGTTTACTCTAGAATTTGAGGTCATCTTCCGTAAATAGTCAACCCTATCTGTCGTACCATATAACCCTATGTGTCTTTTTATATGCTAAATGTCACCTGCAAATGAACATCGTGCCGCACTTAGGGAACTTTATACAACGGCCAATGCAGGCTGGTTCCTATGACTGCAGCATGGCAGTGGATAACCATAAATACTTCATCAGATCCGTTAAAGTTGGTATATAGTGTAATTTTGTGAGGCACAATAGTACATACTGTGAATCCCAGATGCAGAATGTATAAACTGATTCATCAAAATGGTGGCGAATACTAACATAACGGAATAATTGAATGGTAAATTCCGTGATGTGTATACGACAGAGTGCCAAATTGGGATAGACAGACTGTGCCACTGGCGGTGGGGAACAAGATTATTATTCCATGCTGTGTCATAGGCAAAAAGCCATGAGTATTCTTCATAGTTACTGTCCCACTTATTATATGGTTCGTGCTGTAGGGACCTTTGTCTACAAAAACATAGTATTTTTTCACACTGACTAAACGACTGCAGTTATGTAACATGTATATAGTTGAACGGTATCAGAGATACTATTGCAGTATCTGTTTATCATTCATAGTAATAGAAGGTGGTCACACTACGGCGAGCTTTCGGAAAATGTCTTAACATCATTAATTTACGGTTTGAGTGATGTAAAAGTAAGTGAGGAGATTGTTTATAGAATAGTTGCTTTTGATGCAGATGTTCCTGGCTTAAGGTACCTGTGGGGTCCTCGCATGATTACAAGTAGTGGAGAATCAGATTGAGATATGGTGAACTCTGTTAACAGTAAGAATGTAGTGCAACACATTCGATAACAACTGCAAGACTATTTCTGTCATTATCACATAACTGAGTACATCATCAACTTGAATCTTTAAAGTATATAATAAGTTAGTGTGATGTGTTCCAGAGATATGTTTCAGCTACAGTAAGACCATTTTTGTAGAATTTCCATCAGTTTATTATTTGTACTGCAGAAAGCAAAATACATGTTCTCCAAGGGAAACATAATAATATTTATAATGGAATGAAACATACATGTTTTAACTTACAGAAAAACATTGATATGTATACAACTTCATATCATATACATATACATTTAGACCACTCTCCACAGATTCAGACATGGCCAATGCATTCCTTAGTTGTAAATCACAGGTTAAAAACGACATTCTTTTTAAGTGAAGAAGTGAAGAAAATTGTACACATATTACAGTTCTTTTAAAAAATAATAATAATTTGACGCATTTTTCATGTGCATAGACTTTTCTCAATAAATGTTCATTGTTTTCCCTTTGGTCAAAGCCACTTACCATGTTGTAATATTCACTGAAGAATTTTCTTTTATGCATGCTAAATTCACTATGTATGTAATTCTGCAAGTGGGTTGCTATGAAATAAATTAAATGAGAGCAAACACACAGGTAATGTTTTATGATACCTTACACAATGCCATCAAACACATTCTTCACATCATCGGTTTATGGATGAAATTACTTGGCAGCAAAACTTACTGGTTCACATAGCACATGAATGCTTCCAATAATTTTGAATACTTTTGTTTTTACTACATAATATGTTGTCATACAATACAACAGGTTAAGTGATGTGCCGCTGAAAACACTTACTGTTGAGGTACTAATTCTCACTGCTGGTGAAAACATTGATGTTGATGTTGACATTGCCTGGCCCCCAGCACATTGGTTAATTGGCTCTCAGTGTACAACACTCTTTCACATCGCTCACATAAAATGTTCCTGTGAACATTAACATTGAAGGCCGATGTGGCCAAGTGGTTCTAGGCGCTTCAGTCTGGAACCGCGTGACCGCTACAGTCGCAGGTTCGAATCCTGCCTCAGTCATAGATGTGTGTGGTGTCCTTAGGTTAGTTAGTTTTAAGTAGTTCTAAGTCTAGAGGACTGATGACCTCAGATGTTAAGATGTTAAGTCCCATAGTGCTTAGAGCCATTTGACCCATTTGATCATTAACATTGCAATAATCACTAGGTGGGCTAGTAATTGACATTGCCTGGCCCCCAACTCATTGGTTAATCGGTTCTCAGTGTACAGTAGTCTTTCACAATAATCACTAGGTGATATATATTCATTCATTCATTTCATTGTTGCCCTTATGGACAGTGTTTGAACTCGAAAATCACATGATGACACAATTTTCACTTCTTTCCTTTCTTCCTCTTCTCTTCCCAAAATCTCTTCATCCTTTGGCTGTGCTCCTGTTTCCTTTGCTCTGTCCATAATGTTCCTTTCTTCTTTCTCTCCTTTACAATAAATTTTGCATTCCTAACTTTGTTTCTGAAGTATTTCCTGTCTCCTATCATTTGCCTGTTGATCCCTATCTGCCTTAAGTCTTCGTCTATTTCATTATACCAATTTGTTTTCTTGTTTGAGCTGTTTACTACATCAAAAATTTTCTTTGTAAGTCGGTTGTTGTCCATTCTCTGTATGTGCCCATAGAAAGTTAATCTGCGTTTTCTGATCGCGTCTGTTAGTCTGTCAGTGTGCTGGTACAGCTCTTTGGTAGGTCGCTTCATCCATATGCCATCTCTGTGAATTGGTCCAAATATTTTTCTGAGAATTTTGCGTTCTATTTTTTCTGTGTCTATGATGCCTGATGCTCCAGTTGTGGTTGTTTTTGACGCGTACAATGCTTCTGGTAATACAACTGTTTTGTAGTGCCTAAGTTTGGCCTGCCTCGATATGCTTTTCTTATTATAATGTGACCATGTGAGTTTGTATGCCTTCTGGAGTTTCTTCGTTCGTTCCATGTTAGCCGCCTTGTTTGATCCTCCCATTTGTATGTACTCCCCTAAATACTTAAATTTTTCGACTCTTTCTACGGATCCATATACCGTATGCATGGTGTGTACATTGTTGGTCTGTCGTTCCATATATTGTGTCTTCTCGTAAGATACCTGCAGACCTGTTTTGGCAGCTATTTCGTGCAAGCATTCCAGTGCTTCCTTTGCCTCCTGTGTATTATTGCTGAGTATGGCTATATCATCTGCAAATGCCAGACATTTTATGATTGTTTTGGTTTCACGTGTTCTTCCCAGCTGTATTCCTTTAACTTGTTCCTCCCACTGCTTGATAATTTTGTCTAACACCATGTTGAACAGGATTGGTGAGAGCCCGTCTCCTTGTCGGACACCTGTGTGTATGTGGAAGGGTTCCGAAATTTCTCCCATGAACTTAATCTTGGAGGTAGTGTCTGTAAGCGTCTGTTGTATAAGTGCCCTGGTTTTTCTGTCGATACCATATTCTTCCAGTACGTCAAAGAGTGTCTGTCTGTCTATGGAATCATATGCTTTTTTAAAGTCCACAAAGGTAACTACAGTGTTTCTTGCCTGTCTGACTTTCAAAAGTGTTCTCAAGTTCCAGATCTGTTCGATGCATGATCTCCCTTTTCTGAAGCCTGCCTGGTATTCCCCAATTTGCAGATCTGCTTGTGGTTCTAGTCTGTTTAATAGCACCTTAGAGAAAATTTTGTATGTAACTGGTACTAGCGAAATGCCTCTGTAATTGTTTGGATCTGACTTATCACCCTTTTCATGTAACGGATGGATCAATGCACATTTCCATTCCTCTGGCACTTTCTCTGTGATCCATATTTCGGAGATAATCTTATGGATTTTTTTGGTGATGTTTTCATCTTGGAGTTTCCAGATCTCGGCGATAATACCATCTTCTCCGGCAGCTCTGTTACTTTTCATTTGTTTTATGATTTCCTCTATCTCTTCTATTGTGGGTGGATCAGAATCGGTATTAGATGTGGTCTTTTGGAATGTTAATTTTCCTGTAGGTTTTTTTGCAATTAAGAAGTTTATCAAAGTAATGTTTGAGAATTTTACAGTTTTCTTTTGTGTTTGTTTCCAGGGATCCATCTGTTCTTCGGAAGCAGAGGCTAGGGGGTTGATAGCCCTTAATATTTTCTTTGAAAGTTCTGTAAAAATTTCTTGTGTTATTTCTTTTGAAATCTTCCTCAATTTCTTTTAGTCTGTTATTGTCATATGCTCGTTTTTCCCTTCTGATTTCCTTCGATGCTAGTTTCTGAACTTCGTGAAATTCTTTCCATGTTTCTGAATTTCTGTAGCTACTGAACTTGTCCCATGCTTGATTTCTTCTCTCAATGGCTTCATCACACTTTGCGTTCCACCACCTATGTTTGCGTTTTCTAGGTGGTTGTCCCCAGCACATAGTCTTCTGAACTGCCTTCGCCAGATCTGTCCATGTGTCTATTGAGTGCCTATTAATTTCTTCAACGATTTTATCCCTGTTTATCTTCAAGTATTCCGGATCAGGTTTGACTATTTTGTTTTGCGCTGTCTGTTTCAGTCTTGGGATTGGCCTAATCTTAACTTGTAGCAAATAACGATGAGACTCGAAGACTCCTTTACGGGTTCTGACATTTAGAATTTCCCGCGAATTTTTCTTGTATATGGCCACATGATCAATCTGAAATTCTCCCCACACTGTGTTGGGTGCTTTCCATGTTGTAAGTTTTCGTCTTGGTTTTTGAAATTGTGTTGACATGATTTTGAGGTTAAAGTTTTGACAATATTTTATGAGGTGTTCCCCATTTCTGTTCGTGCGAATATGCGCTGAGTATGGGCCTGTTATTTCTCTGAATTTTCTCTCCTTACCAAGCTGCGCATTGAAATCACCCATTACAATTTTCACATGTCTTTCTGGTACGTTGTTAGTTACTTCCTCCATGTCTTCCCAGAAGTCTTCAATTTCTTGTGGCTTCTTTCTGTTATGGTCATTTGTAGGTGCATGTGCGTTGATAATTGTGTATGCTTTATTACCTGATTTGAAGGACAGTGTCGAGATACGTTCTGATATTGAATTGAAGTCTATGATGTTATCCATGACTGATTTGTGTACTGCAAACCCTGTACCAAACAATAATGGTGTTCCTCTTCTGACAGCAGGTTTACCTTTGTAAATCCTGTAATGTTCTGTGTCGAAATGGTTTTCATCTACGAAGCGCGTCTCTTGGATGGCAAGAATTTTGATGTGAAATTTATCTAGCATGTCTGTCAGTTGTTTTAGTTTTCCAAGTTTGAACAGAGTGTTTGCATTGAGAGTGCCAAGGTAGTGCTTGCGAAGAGGTTTTGAGAAGCTCCGACTCTTCTCCTCATGATGTTCCTGGTCCCCCAGAATCCGATGACCAGGAAAGTCCAGTCCGTTGACTGGGGCCTGGGGTAGCGGATTTCTTTCCATTTGTTCCATCATGATTACTTCAAGTTGAAGTTGGTTGTGGTGACCTTCAACAAGATCACGGTAATTGCAGACTTGATTTTTGAGATCAAGCCATATTTCACTAGGTAAACAGACGCAGACCACTAGTCGCTGGATACCAGAACATACACTAATGGATTTCTTGATGTTGTGTGTTTGGTCCGCGAGAGCTATTTTATTTCGCTCAAGTCCGCCGGCAAGCCGGTGAGGACCCCCCTATCCGCCACCTGGGACGCGCCACGTCGGAGTATCACCTCTCCGCCTGCTACGACACCGTAGTAGGTTCGTGGTAGGTGATATATATATATATATATATATATATATATATATATATATATATATATATGTGTGTGTGTGTGTGTGTGTGTGTGTGTGTGTGTGTGTGTGTGAGTGTCTATGTGTGTGTGTGCCGATAATCCTTCCCCACCCTATCCCCACCTCCTTTGGTACTGTCCACACCAGTGACCTCCACCACACCTACTTGGGGTACCTTATGCATCAAATAAGTCTAATATCGTTTTCTGTGAAGAATTTTATGTGCTTTCGAAACTAAATAAAAAGTTCTCTACTAGTAAAGATTACTGCTGATGCTGATGCCATTGGCACTCAGACTAAGACCAATGCGATTTATAGCTACAAAACTTGTTACATCAGTGCTCTATTCAGGAACAGACCAAACGCCACTTGCTCCATATAGGTGGAGCATTCCCCCCCCCTCCCCACCACCACCACCACCACCACCACCTATGATTTGCTAGGCATTGCAGAAAAGACACAAATTCACTTCCATATTTTTACTGCTTATGTAGGTGACCCAAGAAAGGTCATGTAATTCGAGTACTGTAACCTAACTACACATATCTAAATGCCAACAACAACAGTTTTTTTAAGTCTCCTCACCATACTCTGTGCCAATTAACTGCATGTGACAGGGCAAACTATAAAGCATACTCCAACATTGATGAACAGTAACAGTGTATGTTTAAGAGTGTGTTTGCCTTGCTACCAATTACTCAGAAGTTAACGTTTTAACTGCTTACACATAGCTTTACTAATAAATAACAAAGCTGGGTGGAAGTAAATAACAACAATGGTCTATTTACAATCACTATGATGTAGTACAGTATTTTGCAAACATGCTCCTTCTCTAAACCTTAAATTCAGCCTGTATTACATCGAGCCCAATAGGTGTGAACACATACATTAGAATATCATTCATAAAGTCGGCCTCTATGGACTTGATGGGCTTCACGTTTACACTTTTCGGTACTGGGGGAATACAGATATTGATGCATAGCTCCACTTGATCTATAGTTGTTCTATGGCTATGCAAGTACTCAAGAAAGTAATACTATGTCCCTTTCACATGTGGATGTCAGCTTGTTAGTCTATCTACCACAAATACTAGTGCACATTACAAGTTATTCATGCAAAACACTAGAATGTTGTGTGTGTGTGTTTCCCCTGAAGGTAATTCAAGCATTGCATCACCATGCATATCAACTATTTGAACATCAATAGGAGTATGAGATGGATCATACTTGTCTGTCATTTTGTTATCTATGTACTCCCTCATAGTTCATAGACAATCCATCTCATTCCACGAATACTACACTTTAGCACCAACACATTCATCTCCTACCTCTATAAATAATTCAAAGTCATTGTCAGTTGCTAGGTAGACATTTACACATTTAAAACCACTGGCAGTTAAACTGTATGTGTTAGTGAACAGCAGTATTCTGTGATACTGTTGTGATACTGTTGTGGCTGTGCTACAGCATTGATAGATAACGCCAGGTCAGGAAGATATCCTGTGGAGGTGCTGCATGGAATGGCTATGTGCTATTGTCCAGCATTGAAAACAGTATTGTGTATAACAAAGTTTACACACTTAAAAATAATAATAATAGTTAGTGGTGAATGGGTGAAGTACCTACCAATAGACTTCTACTTCTTCTGCCTAGGTGATTGCTGCCACTGCTGTACACACTATCACATTATTATATTAAAAAAATAGGAGGCTGAACTTACTTAAAATTGACTGGGTAAGGGTGGGGGGGGGGGGGGCTCTCCCTCTCCCCATGCTATGGCCTTGGCACATGTGGATAGAATTCCACATGCAATTTTTGGCAGGTTATCTTGCAGAGCAGTGGGCAGTTGGGTGAACTGAAAAATAAGGCGAAACTAGGTAACTGAAAGAGAAGCGATAACTTCTCTTACCTACACGAAAGTCATTGTCTCCATCATCTGAGAATTCAGAGATCAGCTGTATGACAAGGCATTAATATATATGGGTTCAAAGCATCCCTACTTCCATATTCATTAAGGAAACTACAGACCACATGGGTATTTTGGTATAAACACTGGTTACAGATTGATGCCTGCATATAGATCTCAAGTCTTACAAACTACAGTGTATCTACCACTATGTTGATGATGTGATCTGCAAATAGCAATGGGAGGTAGATGTGCTTACTGAAAAAAAATCATAACTGTTTATGCTGTATGACAGTTTGGTACACCCATTGTGTCATTTGTTTTATATAGTAATGGAAGATGGTCATTCTCTGTGTGCTTACAGAGTACATCTTCTGTTAGGAGTTGGACACTATTCATTAGCCATTAGGTGTTAGGCATCAGACATTAGGTATTAGGCACTGGGTATTTGGCATTAGCCATTATGAGTACTTGATCCCTCATAGTACTTGCAAGGTGTATGAAACCTTACATATAGGACAGTATTATTCTTCTTGCAAGCATGAGGCACTAAATACATGTACTGACTAATGTTAAATGCCTAACAGCAAACGCTTAACATCTGATGCCTAACACCTAATGACTAATGCATAACACCTAATACATTATGCCTAACACATACTGCCTGCCAGCTAATACAAGATATTCTCTGTAAGCAAACCAATGTATGACCGCCTTAAATTGAATTGCTATAAATGTCAAACAAATGTTACAACATACACTAAAGTGATATATTACATAAACACATCATGATTTTTACTGTAACTCCATCCACTTCTCATCAACATTAGCTGGTCATGTGATCAGTGTAGTTGTAGATGCAGTGTAATTTGTAAGGCTTGAGATGTTGATGGAGGCAGCTATCTATGACATATGTTTACATCTTGATACACATACAGTTTGTACATTTCCTGATGAGTATGGAGATGTGGATGCTTTGACATGCATATACATTAATATCTTGATGTATAGCTGATCTCCAAATTCTCAGCTTTACTATCATGGAGACATTGACTTTAGTTTAGGTAAGAAAAGGGCACCACTATACTTTTGGCTACCTAGTTTCTACTAATTTTCCAGGTCACCCAACTACTTTGCAAGATAACCTGACAAAAATTGCATGTGAAATTCTGTTGATATGTGCCCAGGCTCTGGATGGAGAGAGGCAGAGTCTATGTCCCCCAGCTTTCTGCACCCATATTAAATTCCTCTATTTTCGAACAAAGTTTTTTTTATAATAATGTGATTCTGGGTACATCATCAATTGCTATCTGGCGAGAAGAGACGCCAGCAGTAGCAACAGTGTTCAGCTGCATAGAAGAAGGAGACGACTATTGATAGGTACTTTGCTCATTCATCACCAATAATAATAAGTATTATTATGGTCATTAAATTTGTATGCTTCATTATACTTAGCATTTTTGTTATTATTATTATAAACTATGATCCAGTGCCAGACAAGAGCATGCAGCCATTCCGCACTGCAGCACAGCAGCTGTGGTTTGCAGGATGTCTTTCCAACCTGGTGTCATCTGAAAATGCCATAGCACAGCCACAGTGGCAGCCTAAAACTCTCTTGTAGAGTGCTGCTTTTCACCAATACGTATAATTTAACTGTCCGTGGTTCTAAATGTATAAATGTCAGCCTAGCACCTGACGATGACTTTAAAGTAATTACAGAGGATGGCAATGGACAATGTTCAGTGCTAATGTGCAGTATTCATGGGATGAGTGAAACTATCTATGCACTATGAGGGAGTATATAGATAAGAACATGACAGGTGTGTGTGAAATGTTCCTGTTATTGGACTTATGGTTCCAGTAATTGATATGCATGCTGAGGCAACACTTGAATTAACTACAGAGGTGCACACTCTTACATAAAACATTCGAGTGTTCTGGAAGGTCATGAGGAAAAGATCAACATGAATATACTGGCTGATGTGGTCCACAAATATTTGACTGCACCCCAAATCAAAGACAACAACTACATGGCTTTCATCAGGGAAGTGCTAGCAGAATTTTAGGAGGTGCCACTAGCAGTCCGTTGACATATTTGGTTCCAGCACGATGGGGCACCCCCACACTACAGTCAAATCGCCAAAACCCACATCAGACAGAATGTATCGGGGTCGTTCGATAGGTCGATGTGGACCTGTATCGTGGTAGTCTCAGTCGTCGGACCTCAACCCTCTGGACTTCTTTCTGTGTGGCCAACTGAAGAATGCATTGTACATAACCCAGGTGGAGTCAGTAGATGACCTAGTGGTGGGGCTACATATAGCTTATGAAAGGGCTTCCCAACCTTTTCTGTCGGCAGACCCCTTTTTCAGTCGAAAATCCATGGCGGACCCCTAGTCAGTCAAGAGCACAGTAACTTTAAATTTCAGAGCGAAACCCATGGGAACTGAAAGCTTCTTAATGCAAGTGCCATGTTCCCAGTGACCCTCCTCCCCCCCCCCCGTTCCCCCCCCCCCCTCCCCCCCCCCCCACGAAGTATCAATAGTCCTTGGTTTAGAGATGAATGAAAACAACTTGAAATTAACAATCAACTTTGAATTCCCCCTGTATCCAGACACTTACTAGTGGATTTATTACCTTTGTTCAACACACTATAGCCTGATTGCAATTACTTGGTAATTGACATTTCACACGTTGGAGCTGCCTTCCTCCAAGAGAAATCAACGTCACGTACAAACTGTTCCTTGTTGACAAGCTGCCGCTTGTGGTCTGTTCACTTCCACTGTTTGGCTACTGTTGAGTAAGGAGTATGCCTATTTCGTAACAGTCGTGTGTGTGTGTGTGTGTGTGTGTGTGGTTTTTCGTGAAATCCGAAGAAAAATGTTGAAATGTATGTAAAGCCTATGGGACTTAACTGCTGAGGTCATCAGTCCCTAGACTTACAAACTATTAACCTAAGTTTAACTTCCGCTAAGGACAACACACACACAGACATGCCCGAGGGAGGACTCGAACCTCCGGCAGGAGCGGCCGCGCAATCCACGACGACATGGCGCCCTAGACTGTGCGGCCATTCCGTGCGGCTGTGAAGAAAAGAGGCAGACCCATGATTCGGGATACAATCACATCACGAAAGAAAAGAGGCCAAGGAATTGCCTTTAAAGGACTATTGTGACATCTGTTGTGCAACGTGTGGGAATACATTCACTCAGTTTACATGCGTTTCCAAAACCGGATTTCATAAGCCGACGTCCCAGTTTCGCTTTTGGTTGGTCAGGTAAACATTTCAAAATCGATTCTGGAAATCTGCTTTTATAAATCCGTTTTCCAGTTCCACAATCGATTTTTACGACTATGCGTATCTACTGAACGGCAGCTGTCAGTCCATAGCCGGCAGCTGGCAGACGGCGTTGCAACAGTGTATTGTCAGTTCGTAGCTGGCAACTGGCAGGCGGCGTGGCAACAGTTTAGTCACAGCTGACAACATCAACTACTACGTGGACGCTATATTGTGGCAGTCAGCATTGACTGTAAACAAATTAGGAAAACAAACAAACAGACTCTCTTATTTCTATATAAGAAGACAAAGCATTTCACAGAACGTAAGACTTTTTTTCTCAAAGGAAACAATTCTGGCAGAGGATGTTTACCTTTTACAAAGTGGCACATGAAAAGTCCTCATTTGTTTATGCTCGCAGCCAGTTGCCACAATATAGTGTCAGAGTAATAGCAAGTAATTGTAATTGAAGTACAGGCAGGACATATTTTTAACTGAGAGGACAGAATATATTATAAAGAAAAGAACTTAGCTTTAGAGATCATTTTCATTTTCGTAACAAAAATATCAATGCCAACAAAATTCAATTAATAATTATTTTGTAAATTATTGAAGACAGAAACAACATTCCTACAGAGTTATAGTTCAGGTACGTACACTGAGCATCTACGAAGAAAAATGCTTTCTTCTTTACTATAGATGAGTCTGTAGGAATAATAATGGAATCCTAATGTCATGGTTGAGGATGCTTCTACTGACACAATCTTGAAAAGTTGGGTTCAATTCTTGACAACTGGAGAGGGATGTCTGGTTCCGCATTTAGACAGCTTCGGTACTAGGTTTTGTGGGCGGCATAGATCGAAAATCCAGATTCACACATGTGTGTTGTGGCAGACGGAAGAAGTACACGTTTTGCCTTTTCAACAAGGGGGTAGTATTTCTTGTTATCCAAACGGATCCAAAAGTGTGAGTAACCGTCAATGTCAAAACTTGATTTCAAGGTAGGGTCTGCGGCAATTTTCATCAACAACTCATACTCATTTGACGATAGAATGTTCGGCTTTTTGAATACAGTGAAGGGGATGACCACCCATTCGTATTTCTGCAGCTCCTCATCTTCAGCTGTTGGGAAATAATGCTCCAACAATAACATCAAACTTCGGAGATGTTCAAGGATTTGATGAAACAAATTCTTCCCAAGCGCCAATGTTTTGTTTTTCAAAAACTCCTTGAGAACAGGAAAACACTCGACCTCCTCCTCCTCGACACTCTCTGCCCAAAAACTGATTTTCCTCTTGAATCCTCGAACATTGTCTATAGCAGTGACCTTTGTTTCACTTTGCCCTTAGAGTGAAATATTCATTTAGTTCATTTTGGGGAAAATATCTGACAAATAGGCAGGTATACACTTCCAAGTTTCGTCATTAATAAGGTCTGCTAATTTGGTGTTATGCTACAAAAGGAAAGCTAAGATTTCCAATCTTAATTTGTACAACCGAGAGGGTGCATCCCCACGTGAGAGCCACCTCACTTCTGTGTGGAGAAGCAGGGAACAATGAAGGCCTCCCATATCTTCACACAGTATTGTGAAAAGTCTTGACTTCAACGGCCTTGATTTTATGTAGTTAATGATTTGAATGGATTCGTCTAAAACTTCCTTGAACGAAACAGGCATTTGTTTCATAACTGAAGCGTATCTATGGAGGGCACAATGACTACTGCTGCAATTCTTGGCGTTTTCTTTTATTTTCGTTATTGCCTCGACTGTAGGACCCGTCATAGCTTTTGCACAATCTGTGCACACATCTATGCAATTTGACCATGAAACTTCGTTAGTCTTTAAAAAATCATCCAATAGACGGAATACTTCAGCACCTGTTGTGTTGGCAGGTAGTGGTCTGCATAATAAGAGGTCCTCCTCAAAACATCCAGAATATTCATAACGGACAAAAGCCAATAAAATCGCTAATCCTGCAACATCAGTGGATTCATCTATCTGCAGAGAAAATGAATTGTTTTGGATGCGAGAAACAAGAGTGTCTTTCACATCATTGGACATGTCAACAATGCGTCTTGTGACAGTATTGTTTGATAACAGCACCAAAGATACAAGCTTTACTACCTTTTCGTGTAGCATGCAAGAAGTTTCATTAATTGTTTTTGCATGAGTTTTCATGCAATGCTGAGAAGCAGCTAGTTCAGCACTCTTCCTTTTGAAAAAATCGATGTCGTTAGCCTGCAAATCCGGGTGAATACCTTCAAAATGACGGCACAATTTAACTGGGACCATTGAACTGTTCGGAAGGAGTCGCGCACAAATTACACACTGAGCTTTACCTTGCTTTGTCTCCATAAAGCCCATTTCTAAATAGCTTTCGTTGTACTTACACTTCTTGGTTACACCACTTCCACAGGATATTGCAACCAATGGAGTACTTGCAGTGTTTTCACATAATAAATCCGGCTGTGGAGCTTCTTTTTATTGTTCTTCCTTTGGTCGTCCTCCCTTCTCATTCATTTCAACTGGCAACTTCCTTGTTGTGAAGGCGAAGGAGAAATGCACCCTTCTTCAATGATCTTGACTTCAGCCACCGATCCATGTTAGAAGTAATAAACTGGTCAAAAATCAACTAATGAAATAGGTAGTGCACTGACAAAGCAAGTTTAACATTTAATGATGCCTGGGGCCGCATACGTGCCAGCGAGCGCTGTGATTGGTCGACAAAGCTCGCTCCGCGCATGCGTAAAAGGTTTCAGCGCATCTAGCGCCGTGAGCCGGCACACAAACGACCCCCATATTGTTGCGAAGCAGTCGATCAGAGAAGCCGCATTCTCTGGCACTGAGCTGTGAATGCGTTCTCACTTAGGAACCGCAAAGGCTGTTTGGGAATATGACCTGAAGTAAAAGTACACATGTTTTTCACAAGAAAAAAAAATAGTGATGGATTTGATATTCACATTTTTATTCAATAATTTTACACGATTTGGTGAAAGGTGGCCGCGGACCCCCTAGAAAGAGCCGGCGGACCCCTAAGGGGTCCGCGGACCACACGTTGGGAAGCCCTGGCTTATGAGATTGTTCGCTCATACCTGCAATCGATAAGAGAGACTGCGGGAGTCAGTCAGCTATGCAGATTTTAGGCATGCTGCAGCGCAGGAGGGAGGTATTTTGAGCACTTACTATAACTGTATTCACAAGAAGTGAAAACACTGTTGTGAGCAGTACCAGCGATCCGCTAAACTAACTTTAACAAGTGAATCGCAATTTAAAAGTGTCAGTTTAAATTAAATAATAAAAGGAGCGACGCAAGGAGCAGGACTTATGGCTCTGAAGTGGGGGGCTGAGTGAGGTAAACATACCAGGACAGCAGCATTCTTAGTGACACACACACGCAGTCCTTTACATTCTAAACTAAATAATGTTTCCATCAGAGTATCAGCACTCAAATTCCAACTAATTACTGAGCTGTATTACAAACATTACATAATTACATAAGACAGTCCAGTTCGCCCAGAACAACGACAGTGATCACAACCAGAGAGTTACGCACACACACACACACACACACACACACACACACACACACACACACACACAGACAGACACACACAAGTTTAGCCGTTAACTATATAATTCCAGTACTAAAAACAAATTTCACTACCCAAAAGATTTTTGTGCCCAAGTGGCTTTAAAAGCAACGATAATGAATTTCGGAGCCAAAATAATTCTTGTGTCCTTAGTGGCGTTAAGAGTAACGATAATGAATTGTAATTTAAAATGACTGGAAATCTGAAATCCACTTCAGTTGACAAAAGTGACTGTGACAGCATGAAGGATCTGTACAAGTTTTCAGCTGAAAAGATTGCTAAATTCATTCATTCGTGTAGAAGATTGGTTTTGACAATTCTCTGTTACCATCTTCAGATCTATGTTTAAATCATTACATACTCTTCTCCTCCAGTACAGTAAGTTGTGCTGTATTATGTATGACCATGTTGGTATCGTAAGCTATACTAGAAGTCGGCATGTCAGTCTTAAAAATAAAAGCTAAGTACACAGATATTATTGCGCCGATTACAAGCGCCCACATTCATTTGTCAAGTGGTGATGAATGCGAGCACTTGTAATCGGCGCAACAAAAGTGTCTAAGTGGATGTTATCTAGCGAACGGTACCTTTGTTCACCTATGTTTACTCGATCTTTTTTGCTTCTATTGCTGCATATTTTCAGCCATGGTAGATTCTGCTATTAATTCTGACATATCTTGATGCATTGCCACTTGGTGGATGGTTGGTTTGGATTCACAGCTGTGTATTTTCTAAGTGGCAATAAGGATTTCCGTTCCAAGGCCGTTAGATCCGGAATCGGTATGCCAACTAGGCAAAATCGCCGTGACACAAAGGCAATAATCCTACCGTCTCACCAGCTTGAAGACATGCAATGGTAAAACACCGTGTCCAGTCGATAACTTTATGTATATCTTTAGGTGCGCCATTCAGCCGCCAAATAATTGTTAAAATTCATGGTGAAACCTTCAGCTGTCACTGATTTCGTACAATTCACTACCAGTTTCGGTGAACGACCATTTTCAGGCTTTCCTGCTATTTATCCCAGCTAAGGTTGATAATGGTCATCTAGGGAAACTAGCAGAAAATTGCGCAAAAATAAGTGACAGCTGAAGGTTTGACCATGAATTTTAAGAGGCGGTAACAGCCTGCTGCATATCCTCATCCGACAGTAATCGTCGTCTCTTCAAGACCTTTGATAACGAACTGAAGACGTGGAAATCGGATAGGGAGAGATCAGGACATGGGGCGGGAGACTGAGTATCTCCCTCTTAAGTTGGCATAACTCGTGCGTTGCTGCATGTGCGACATGGGGCCGTGCGTTATCATGTAGCTGTTCCATCTGTTGTCGCAGTTTGCCGGACGTTTCACCTCAATCGCACGCCGTAATTTCTCCGTCGTTGCGCAGTACCGTTCCCCAGTGATGGGGAGATGAAGTTTCTTGATATCAGTAAGCAATGGGCACCGGTGATCAAAGAACAGGGTGAGCTTCATCTTTCCAGCAGGTGGCTGGCTCTTGGTCTCATTGGGACGATGGGACCATAGGTGACACAATGAGTGACCGCCTTCGACTCCGGTTACCAGCAGTGGTACCAGCTTTCGTCGCCTGCAACATCGTACTCAGGGAACGCGTTGCCTTCAACATCTAAACGCATCAGGTGCTTCAAGCAAATAGCTATCCGGTTTGCCGTTTGTTCGGCATTCAATGAATGGGGTATCCGTTGGCTGCAGACCTTGCGGTAGCCTAACTCCTGCCAGATAATATATTGCGTGATACCGAAGCTCATGTCGAGCTCCTCTGACAGCGCAAGAACGGTTACGCGCGAGGCCTCCCTAATCGCTTCTACTGCTGCCCTAATGGATGAAGCTGGCCTCTCAGATCGACTCGCGCCTTGTATCGAACCGTGAGCAGAACGGAACTTGGCGCACCATTCCACAACAGTGGTCTTCGACAGACATGCTGTCCCGTACCCATTCTTCATTCTCCGATAAATGTGTAACGGTTATTGTCCTCCGGAAGCAAAGGAAAGAACAGCAGCACGTTGGCTCTGTTTGGACGCATCTGGTAATGACGTTGACAGAGTGCACGTTTCCACATTTGCCGCACGCACGTCAAAAAGACATGAAAGCCACATTAACCCTTTGCCCCCTTGTCGGTGTTTATACACCGGCATCGAAGTAGCTCTGGGTTTACCGGCATCGAAGTCGCTCTGGGTTTCACATACGTTGCAGTAACGCCCTGAAATGGAACGTTTCTGATCGCCCCTTATATTTTGTAGAAGCATTATAATTGCTTGGTCGATTTCGTCCTGAACAAAAGAAATAATTATAACAACAATTTATTTTTCTACCCCGAAAAAGGCGGGGGCTTACCACCTCCAATAGGGCTACGACTATTAAACAACTCTACGCGTCCCGCCAACCACCATGTGCGTATTGTAAACACTTCTACTTCAAGTGGAGAAGACGTTATTACTGAGGAATAAACTGGGCATTTTCTTTTTCTGAAACACTTTAAAAGTAAACCGTAATACAAGTCCCTTTTCCATAACTGTGTAAATTAAAAGTGTATCGTAACGTAACATTTACGCTCATTCTCTCGTATACACCGTTGAAAAATCCACTTTATATTTGGTTGCTACGTTGGTCGTAAACGTTGCTACAAGGTGACTGTTGTCACTAAAATGAATACATATGACATAACAGGAAGTCTGATTCACTTCGCATGCAACCTCTGCTTACATGTTCGCTGTGGTTCATATCACTTATGGACAACGGAACACACAAAATCTGTAAAATATTTATCGAAACACTAATTTCGTAGAAATGTTGGAACACGTGAGGCAATACTGACCCTACGACTTATCTTAGAAAATAGATTAAGGAAAGACAAACCTAAGTTTCAAGCATTCTTAGACTTAGATAAAGCTTTTGACAATGTCGACTAGAATACTCTCATTCAAATGCTGAAGGTGGCAGGGGTAAAACACAGGGAGCGAAAGGCTATTTACAATTTGTACAGAAACCACATCGCAGTTATAAGAGTCGAGGGGCATGAAATGGATGCAGTGGTTAGGAAGGGAGTGAGACAGGGTTGTAGCCTATCCCGAATGTTATTCAATCTGTATATTGAGCAAGCAATAAAGGAAAAATAAAATTCGGAGTAGAAATTAAAATCCGTGGAGAAGAAATAAAAATTTTGAGATTCGTCGATGACATTGTAATTCTGTCAGAGACAGCAAAGGACTGGAAGTGCAGCTGAACGGAATGGACAGTGTCTTGAAAGGAGGATGTAAGGTGAACATCAGCAAAAGCAAAACGAGAATAATGGAATGTAGTAGAATTAAATCGGTTGATGCTGAGGGAATTAGATTATGAAATGTGACGCTTAACGTAGTAAAGGAGTTTTGCTACTTGGGGAACAAAATAACTGATGATGGTCGAAGTAGAGACGATACAAAATGTAGACTGGAAATGGCAAGGAAAGCGTTTCTGAAGAAGAGAAATTTGTTAACATCGAGTATAGATTTAAGTGTCAGGAAGTCGTTTCTGAAAGTATTTGTATGGAGTGTAGCCATGTATGCAAGTGATACATGGACGATAAATAGTTTAGACAAGAAGAGAATAGAAGCTTTCGAAATGTGGTGCTACAGAAGAATGCTGAAGATTAGATGGGTAGATCACATAACTAATGAGGAGGTATTGAAGAGAATTGGGAGAAGAGACATTTGTGACACGACTTGACTAGGAGAAGCGATCGGTTGGTAGGACATATTCTGAGACATCAAGAGATCACCAATTTAGTATTGGAGGGCAGCGTGGAGGGTAAAAATCGTAGAGGGAGACCAAGAGATAAATACACTAAACAGATGCAGAAGGATGTAGGTTACAGTAGGTACTGGGAGATGAAGAAGCTTGCACAGAACAGAATAGCATGAAGAGCTGCATCAAACCAGTCTCTGGACTGAAGACCACAACAACAACAACAACAATCCTGTAATTCTGTATTTCACAGTTACTGACGTATGATACCACTGTCGGTAATGGGAAATGTGGAAGTAGGGTACTCACTGCTTTAGCGATGAGAGAAAGAACAGTTTTTAAAAGTCTAAAAATAAATATGCTATCTGAGACCACTTTGGGTTGTAGGCCAGGCAAACAGCATTACGTTCAACAAACACTCACGTGATTGCAATTTAATGAAAATGACAGTAGTGTGCAGAGAACACTGAGGACAATAACATATAACCGGTAAGAAAGGCAACGCCAGAGAGAGTGATTTGACTCCATCTGTTATCCCCAAAATATTTCACTGTCAGTTTTATTACCACGTCAACGAAATTGTTTCGCAATCTATGTCAGCAAGGAAAGTGAAATAAATTGATAGACAATAACGAATGACCTGTAAATTAAGGCCCTTCATCGCTTTGGCTCTTTGATCTATTAATAAAACACGGACATGATACATATGTCTCTTTTCCAGTCAATGATACCATTAAAGGGCATTTGTTGTCCAGATTTAATATTTCACTTATCTTGGTGCCTTTTGTATCACTGCGAAAGCAAAAATCGTTTAATCACTTATTTAAGCTCCCTCATAATGGAACGTCATTCCGCAAAATGTTTTATTGCTTTGTCTATAACCTAGTATACAGAATGAGATTTCACTCTGCAGCGGAGTGTGCGCTGATATGAAACACCCTGGCAGATTAAAACTGTGTGCTGGACCGAGACTCGAACTCGGGACCCTTGCCTTTAGCGGGCAAGTGCTCTACCATCCGAGCTACCCAAGCACGACTGATGATCCGTCCTCACAGCTTCCATTCTCGTCTCCTACCTTGCAAACTTCACAGAAGCTCTTCTGCGAACCTTTCAGAACAAGCACTCCTGGAAGAAAGGATTTTGCGAAGACATTGCTTAGCCACAGCTTAAGGGATGTTTCCAGAATGAGATTTTCACTCTGCAACGGAGTGTGCATTGATATGAAACTTCCTGGCTGATTAAAACTATATGCCGGACCGAGACTCGAACTCGGGACCTTTGCGTTTCGCAGGCAAGTGTTCTACCAACTGAACTACCCAAGCACGACTCAGGACACCTCCTCACAGCTTTACTTCTGCCAGTTCCTCGTCTCCTACCATCCAGACCTAGCGTAAGAAGCTGTTCTGCGAACCTAGCAGAACTAGCACTCCTGGAAGGAAGTTTCATGTCAGCGCACGCTCCACTGCAGAATGAAAATCTCATTCTGGAAGCATCCCCCAGGCTGTGGCTAAGTCACGTCTCTGCAATATCCTTTCTCCCAGCAGTACTAGTTCTACAGGTTCGCCGAAGGGCTTCTGTGAAATATGGAAGGTCGGAGACGAGGTACTGGCAGAATTGAAGCTGTGAGTAGGGGTCGTCAGTCGTGCTTGGGTAGCTCAGTTGGTAGAGCACTTGCCTGCAAAAGGCAAAGTTCCCGAATTCGAGTTTTAATCTGCCAGGAAGTTTCATGGCCTAGTATAGTTATCTTACCTGCCATTTAATATACAGATAATGGTTGAAACGTTTTCCCCGCTGGTAGTATATACTTAAAGAAAAAGTCGGAGTTCGCCTTCAAAAACTGACGTTAAATACTTCCCTTTTACGGCCAGCTTCTGTCCCCAGACTGTCATTTGCTATCATAAGACATTTAAAACATCTTACATGGCTATATAAAACATATGCCATCAATTAGCATATACAGTCTCGTATACAGAAGACTGAGTGTTTGGTACTGTATGTTATTGATTATTTAATGTAATTTAGTACTGGTGACATGTATTTTATGCTAATTAGCGCCGTAGGTTTTGTATCTCCACGTAACCTTTTTTAAAGTCTTACCAAATTCTAATGATGGTCTGAGGTCTGAAAGTGTCGAAACAAAGATGTATGTATTATCAGCTCTAGGTGTAAACTATTACGTTCCTTGTTAGTGACAATATCACTTCGTGGTATAGACATTCCAAATTGAGAAATATGCTATTCGTTTATGATCTTGCGCTTAATTTATGGTCGCTACCGTCGGTTTGTACCCATTCATCCCATACTTACATCTTACATCTTTTGTTTCATGTCGTTCGCATGTTAGCAAGTTGGCAGTGCCCTACCGAATTCTAAATCAATGCTTTTCCATGAGATCGGAAGTCATTACTTTCTTCTATTTTTGACTGTTTCTTTTAACATCTCTTTAATACGTAAAATAATAAAAACACTTCTGTAGAACCATATTTTGTAAGCAGCTTCGCTGCCTCTCCTTCTCTCGCTTAAAAAAGTTTCCGAAAATGTTGGCTACGAAGTGTTCACGTAAAACGTCACACATTATTTGGCTGTCTATGGAATGGTTTAATGTTCAGTTCTTAGCCAGTTAGCAGTGCCTGTTGCTGAGTTACATCATAACTTTTTTTTAAATGTATGCACCTAGATGAAATTTCACTGTTCAGAGACCTATTTCGTTTTGTTCCGATCATAACGACTGCAGACAGCATCGCTCCAACGGAAGCAACAAGTACATTGACCCCTGTAACGTCTGCTGCTTGTACCGAAGTCCCAACACACAAAGTAGTCCCTACATAAATGACAATCATATTTACAATTTTCAAACATTTTTGTATTATATAACTAATTATTGTGGTTTTCAATGTTAACTTCAATAATTCTTAACATAATGTCGTTATTCTATTTAAACTCAATGAGGAAAATTCTCCACAATGGATGGCGCATGGATACAAACACTCTGACTCATCTTTCTGGTAGCAACAACAGAGTTGTGATCTACGAGATCTTTAGTGTCTCTTGGATCTTGGCTGCTACGAGTAAAAGGTATTATTGTAGCTTTATCGCTATTTACTTGTACATCTTAGTTTTCACAACGCAGTACCGCCTACACATTGTCTCAATGTGTGAGAGTAGGTGAGTTCCATCAATTTCTGTTTTCGCACTTCTTCTTGATTTTAGAGTCATCAAAGAACTTTAACAGTTCAATAGATTGAATAGTGTATTGGAAAAGAAGTTATAAGGTGAAAGTCCTCAACAACGAAACAAGTGGAAAGGAATGTAGTAGATTTAATTCAGATGATACTAACGGCAGTATAATGCTGAATACGCCAATGAAAGCAGAAGATGAATTCCGTTATCTGGAAAGCAAGATAACTGACGACGTCTTAAGTAGAGCAGATATAAAACTCAGGCAGTCAACAGCAAGAAGGGCTTTTCTAACAAATACACTTTAACATTTAATATTAATCTGAGTATTAGGATGTGTTTGTGAGGGTATGTAGCCTTGTTTGGAAATGAAATGTGGACGATAAATACCTCAGACAAGAAGAGAAGATTTTGGAAAGGCTGCTGAAGATTAGATGGGTTCTGGATAACTAAGAAGAGGTACTGAATCAGGGAGTAAGGAAATTTGCGGCGCAACTTGAGTAAAAAAAGTGAGCGGTTGATAAGACACTTTGAGGCAACAAGTAATAGTGTTGTCAAGGAAGGAAGTGTGAGGAGAAAAAGTTATAGGGGGAGACCGAAGCTGGTCCACAGTATGCAGGCTATAGTGAATGTAGGCTTCAATCGTTATTAGAAGAGGAAGAGACATGGGCAGGATGGACTAGTTCTACGAGGTACATGAAATCAGTTTGTGGACTGAAGACAATAACAGCAACATATTTTTAGCCGATTGCTATTCTTGTTTCAACTCTATTGTGGTGTCTTGGTTCGTTGACGAGTCGAACTGCAAGGGAAGTCGGATTCTTGCTACAGGCTAGGGGAACAATGTCGTCCACTAAACTTCATATTGATATAATTGTTGTTGTTGTTGTGGTCTTCAGTCCTGAGACTGGTTTGATGCAGCTCTCCATGCTACTCTATCCTGTGCAAGCTTCTTCATCTCCCAGTACCTACTGCAACCTACATCCTTCTGAATCTGCTTAGTGTATTCATCTCTTGGTCTCCCTCTACGATTTTTACCCTCCACGCTGCCCTCCAATACTAAATTGGTGATCCCTTGATGCCTCAGAACATGTCCTATCAACCGATCCCGTCTTCTAGTCAAGTTGTGGCACAAACGTCTCTTCTCCCCAATCCTATTCAATACTTCCTCATTAGTTATGTGATCTACCCATCTAATCTTCAACATTCTTCTGTAGCACCACATTTCGAAAGCTTCTATTCTCTTCTTGTCCAAACTATTTATCGTCCATGTTTCACTTGCATACATGGCTACACTCCATACAAATACTTTCAGAAATGACTTCCTGACACTTACATCTATACTCGATGTTAACAAATTTCTCTTCTTCAGAAACGCTTTCCTTGCCATTGCCAGTCTACATTTTATATCCTCTCTACTTCCACCATCATCAGTTATTTTGTTCCCCAAGTAGCAAAACTCCTTTACTACTTTAAGTGTCTCATTTCCTAATCTAATTCCCTCAGCATCACCCGACTTAATTCGACTACATTCCATTATCCTCGTTTTGCTTTTGTTGATATTCATCTTATATCCTCCTTTCAAGACACTGTCCATTCCATTCAACTGCTCTTCCGAATCCTTTGCTGTCTCTGACAGAATTACAATGTCATCGGCGAACCTCAAAGTTTTTATTTCTTCTCCATGGATTTTAATACCTACTCCGAATTTTTCTTTTGTTTCCTTTACTGCTTGCTCAATATACAGATTGAACAACATCGGGGAGAGGCTACAACCCTGTCTTACTCCCTTCCCAACCACTGCTTCCCTTTCATGTCCCTCGACTCTTATAACTGCCATCTGGTTTCTGTACAAATTGTAAATAGCCTTTCGCTCCCTGTATTTTACCCCTGCCACCTTCAGAATTTGAAAGAGAGTATTCCAGTCAACATTGTCAAAAGCTTTCTCTAAGTCTACAAATGCTAGAAACGTAGGTTTGCCTTTCCTTAATCTTTCTTCTAAGATAAGTCGTAAGGTCAGTATTGCCTCACGTGTTCCAGTGTTTCTACGGAATCCAAACTGATCTTCCCCGAGGTTGGCTTCTACTAGTTTTTCCATTCGTCTGCAAAGAATTCGTGTTAGTATTTTGCAGCTGTGACTTATTAAACTGATAGTTCGGTAATTTTCACATCTGTCAACACCTGATTTCTTTGGGATTGGAATTATTATATTCTTCTTGAAGTCTGAGGGTATTTCGCGTGTTCCATACATCTTGCTCACCAGATGATAGAGTTTTGTCAGGACTGGCTCTCCCAAGGCCGTCAGTAGTTCCAATGGAATGTTGTCTACTCCGGGGGCCTTGTTTCGACTCAGGTCTTTCAGTGTTCTGTCAAACTCTTCACGCAGTATCGTATCTCCCATTTCATCTTCATCTGCATCCTCTTCCATTTCCATACCCGACTCCGCCTGTTCCCACAAGAGAGATTCTGTCTCGAGCGTTTCCGTGAATTTTTGAAACTATCCTCCTACCTCCTGTGTAATGTTAACATGGTCTGTCTAGAGGCACAGCAAGAAATAAAAAAGTCATCCAAGGAAACAAATTTTAAGTACTATTTGCAGAAAGGTAGTCTCATATTTTCGTGAAATCTTCACATTTACAGCACAACTTTATAAACGAAGCCACCACCGAGTATCGCGAGTATCTGCTACAGCGAGAGGGTCTTCTTTACTAAAAGCAAAGTGAGGTCTATAGAAAAATCTGTGAGGTTTACCTAATGCACTACGTTTACGACGACGACCCTCACGTGTTCGGTTAGTCTGCTACAACTGTATACTGGGGCACACCTGGTAAAGAGGAGAGGTGTTGCAACGTCGTCAAAGATCCTGACACAACCAGAGGTAACGTCTTGTGAATGGGTGCTGATTGTTGAGCCAGCAATACTCCTAAGTAGACTATTCCTTACTCGACTTGCAACCAAAAAGGAAAATTTGAAGAAGGACATTGTTCCACCGGGCTGTATAACATATTACTTTATTCTGGACTACCCATTTTGGACATGCCCAATTCTTGAGTGCATCTAAGAAAGTAACAACACACCATAACGAAATAAGACAGTTACAGCCTCAAAAACCATAGTACTATATTGGATATAACGTTACACAAACATAGTAATTGCATGTAGCAACAGATGCGGATACATCGTTCTCGCCTCATCAAAGAGTCGTGTGCCCTGCGTGTGTGTGCACAGCACAGTCACCAGTTATTTTTCTTTTATTATTTCATCACCCCTTACCCCACGTGGGGGTGAGGGGCTGTCAGTAGCACAATACTCAACTCTTTGGCCAAGAGCTTCTTTTAAAAACATAACAATGACGATAACAAATGTTATTAAAGGAGAAACATTAAACATGATTTTAGAAACAACAAACGGTGTAAATTTTGAATAAAATGTTCTCGGGTTTCCAACGCGAAGATTGATTTGATCTTGTGTCTTTTCAACAGGCAGCTTATCCTGCCCGACACAGAGCCACAGAATGGCAGCAAAGCAAGTTTCTTTTCCTGCTCTTCGTCGGTGGTCTTATCCTGATCTTTCCCAGAAATCACTTCTTTCACTTGATGGGCGCTGTAGCCGTTATTTCATGGGGCAGGTTATCGTCGTCTGATATTACTCTTGCACGATGCATCAATGTTTGTAATACTGTGCTCTTCTGTGCACAGGCACAAGATCAAATCAATCTTCAGGCCTCCAACGAAAATCCGTCAGTTACTGAGACCAGTAAAAGACGCAGTAGGTCTCAGAACACCTGGGGTCTACGAAATACCTTGTGAGTGTGGCCATAAGTACGACTGACAAACAGTGTGCACTGTGGAACAATGCAGGAAAGAACATGAGAGGTATTATCGCCTACGCTATCCAGAGAAATCTGCGTTAGCTGAGCATGCATTAGAAAACGATCACCACACAAAATTTGACGATACCTCTGTCGTGGCTCGCACTAACGGCTTCTAGGACAGTTTAATAAAGGAAGCTATTGAAATAAAAATTACCGCAAACACTCTGAATAGAGACGGTGGCTTGCAGCTCAGCGCTGCGTGGGATCCATCGGTTGAAGAGGGCACATCGAAAGCCGACTCAAAACATGCTCGTTTATGGCAATGTCACGGACACAAGTGGCGTCACAGCCGGCAGCTAGCGTGTATAAGGGTGCAGCAACGGCCCACTGGCAGTCATACCGCTTGACAATGGCCAAGGAGTACTTGGCCGAAAGCTCGTGTAGTTTTAAGCAACTGATGCGGTTGGAAACCCGAGAACATTTTATTTATTTATCGCCGCGAGGCTCTGCATTCATACAGTATAAATTTTGTTGGTACCTACATTGAAAAGTATAATACTGTATTCATTTTTAAATTAAAAATCGAAACGCTAACAGTTAAAAATCGAAAATACCTACTTTTAAAAATATACTGCAGAAAAGTGAAATACTTCTACAAATAAGCTCTCCACTACACTTACTTAAAATCTGAATGACTGCATTGGTAGACAAGGATTTTGAGTGGAGATCATATGTACCATAGGTTTGGGGTAATTGGTAGGACAAGGTAGGGATCTGTCAGACAGGAAAACTACGGAATGAAGGTAGTTTTAGTCTACTGCGGGCTTTCTATTGGATGTTTAGTACGTGATGTTTCCATCTTAGTACAAGTCGATGGTTCCCTCAAGGTATTTTCACGTATTTGTTAACTATATAGGACTATCGTACATGGTAAGATAAATGTCATAGAGCCAGAAGGAGCACGTGGTTGATCCTATAATTATTTCCTGGGTTTTGGAGGAATTGACCTTGAAGGACCACTAGTTACACCAAGAGATAAAGTGAGTGATTTGTAAGCATCGTTGAGTTTTCTGGAATGTGGGGTAGAGAGCAAGGGAGGTTATGTCAGGATAGTGAAGGAGGTGGGCTGGCGAAGGAGGTTTCGGCATATCACCAGTGCAGAGGAAATGAGGGAAAGGAAAGAGAAGGTGGCCCTACGCCATAGCAGCGAATACTTTACACGCCTGCTGGTCAGGGCGGCACACCATTATGCGTTCGGCGACATGAGTCCTGCACTGGGATGGGGAAGGTACGGAGATAGGCACTCTTAATAGGGACGAAGGATAGATGACTAGATAGAATGGATACAATAAGGTGGACATAGGTAATTGGAAATGCATATGCCTAGAGTTTGAAAAGGAGACCAGAATGACATGTATAAACATAGGCATTTTTAGGTGCAGGGAGACAAAAATAGCACATGTATGGTAGGTAAGATAGTGGGATAGGACATGGATGAGGTGCAGGACTTGGACATCAGGGGAGAAATTGGGACAGAAGCCACGCTATTTGATGGGGAGTAGTTGGCGTCGGTTTAGGTGTTGATGGAGGCATTGGGAGAGGATGGAAACGAGGACTCTGCTAAACACTGAGGCAAGGATAAGGGACGGTAGGAAGAGGTGTCAGTGGGGAGTTTCTGCAGTTTGAGGAAAAGTGGTATTTTGGAGGTTTTCCAGCGTGGGACAGCGGTATTTGTGTGTTCATGGATGGCAGGGAGCAGGGAGTAATCAAAATTAGGGTCATCAGGAAGAGAGAAGACGTCAGAGAGAGACAGGATGCAAAGTGGTCAGCTATGCTCAGGTTGAAACTTCCTGGCAGATTAAAACTGTGTGCCCGACCGAGACTCGAACTCCGGACCTTTGCCTTTCGCGGGCAGAGTGAAAATCTCATTCTGGAAACATCCCCCAGGCTGTGGCTAAGCCATGTCTCCGCAATATCCTTTCTTTCAGGAGTGCTAGTTCTGCAAGGTTCGCAGGAGAGCTTCTGTAAAGTTTGGAAGGTAGGAGACGAGGTACTGGCAGAAGTAAAGCTGTGAGTACGGGGCGTGAGTCGTGCTTCGGTAGCTCAGATGGTAGAGCACTTGCCCGCGAAAGGCAAAGGTCCGGAGTTCGAGTCTCAGTCGGGCACACAGTTTTAATCTGCCAGGAAGTTTCATATCAGCGCACACTCCGCTGCAGAGTGAAAATCTCATTCTGGAAATATGCTGAGGTTGTCAGGTAAGGGATGGTTGTTGTGAATGAGCAGGTAGTGTGGGATGAAATAACTACCAGTGAGCCAGTGGAGTGCTTCCCATTATTAGAAAGAGCATGTATTATTGAGTATTAGCATCTATTATTGAGTTTGGTGCAAGTGTGGCACCTGTCCCAGAGTTTTTTGTATTTAATGAATTCCTGGTGTTTCTCTGTATTTTCCGATGACATGTGAATTTATCCTGATCATGTGTCCACAAGAAGAAACGGTACAAGTGACGAGATTCTTGAAGAAACTTTAAGTTCTGTGTCATGGGGGAGGGGGGGGGGGATGATGGTGAAATATAATCTTGCTAGGGATGTTGTTAGATATAGGGCCTGAGAAGGTCTGCTGCAGGAAGAATGTGGTATGAGGGATATCTTAAGGTTGCTGGAATGTCAGGTATTGGCTTTCATTCTGGGTTTTCATGTATTCCCAGTATGCATTCCAGTTGGTACAGGAGTAGTGTTGGACAGCTCTTGGACAGAGGTTGAGACGGGGTACATGAGGATGAGGTAGTGTGTAGGGATATTGAGGAGAAATGTGGTCACTTTCAATCGAACTTACTACTTCTGGAGTGAGGCATCTAAGGAGCTTGGGAGATGCTCAGGCGACATCTGGGGTGTAGCCACTTTTACGGATGGATGTGATGTGGGATTGCGACATTGTTAATTTGCAAGCGGTCTATAACTGGCCCTAACGTTGGAATTCTACAGGTGTCTGTTATGGATGCTGAGGTTAGTGGCAATAACGTAGATGGAAAAAGTATGGTCAATGTCAGTGATGGAGTTATAGGTGATGGAGTGATTGGGTCAGGTGAAGAGAGAGCCACAGACAGTGGTTAGGGTCTTGAAGAAGAGGGTATGGGAAAGGGGCTTGGTGGGAGTATTGAGTAAAACGTCAGATGTAGAGAGTGGCACAGACAGTAGGGTTGTGAGGAAGGATGTATCAGTAGGGGGTGCAGTAGGAGTATCGAGTAACAGCTGCCACCAAACAGGAATGTTCTTGTGCAGGCCAATTGCAACTCTGTCTCTGTTCAGAGGATATAGGGAGAGGTTCAGGTAGTGTGATGTGGTTGGAGGAACGTTTCATTAAAGACAAAGATATGGACACTGTGATGGGACGGGGTATGTACTCATATGAAAAGATGCTTTTTGGCGGGTAGTGAGTTCATGCTGTGGTACAGGATGTTGTAGGTCTGTTGGCCCATTGCAAGGGACAAGAGTGGTTTGTGTGGGTGAGGACTAGAGGGACTTTAGGCCAGAGTGACAAGGCAAGTGAAGATGAAGTGGACCTGGTTGTAGAAGTAGACGGTTTGGGTGTTGAGATGCAAGACAGAGTGGCAGCAAGGGAGATTTGTTGAAGGGCATGTGGACTTTGGGGTGAGTGGATGATTTGGAGGGTGACAGTCACATATTTGATGATGTCTTCAGAAGTGGGAGCTAGGCAAAGAGAATTGTTGGGATAAATGGAGTATCAATGGGACATACCAGAATAGTGAATTTAGGTTGGGCAGGTTAAGGCTTAAGTTAGCATTTCGTGGGATAGGTGAGGCGGGAGTCAACAGGCTTTGCAGGTACGAGGGGAAGTAAGGTTAGGGTACTATTTTTAAAAAAAAAGGGTGGCTTTGCAGTGTAGACAAATGGGTTGGTTTTACAATAAGCAATTAGGTCATCATTATAACAGAGACACTTTTGACAGTGGTAGTAAGACTGAGGATAGGGTTTAGAAGGTTCGACCTTGTGGTGGTGGTGTATTGGGGCTGTCTGTTTAATGGCTCTGAGCACTATGGGACTTAATATCGGAGGTCATCAGTCGCCTAGAACTTAGAACTACTTAAACCTAACTCACCTAAGGACATCACACACATCCATGCCCGAGACAGGATTCGAACCTGCGACTGTAGCGGTCGCGCGGTTCCAGACTTAAGCACCTAGAACCGTTTGGCCACAATGGCTGACCGTCTGTTTAAAGAGAAGCTGATAGTGGAGATGGATTCAGTAAAAACATGGACGAGGCTAGTGGGGCCAAGGTCATTGTTGTGAAGTGTTACATGCCCTCTGCTGTTGCTGATCTGCATAAACAATGTACTAGACAATCCGAACAGCCCTCTTAGATTGTTTGCAGATGATACTGTGATCTTGTAAAGGCATCAGATGATCAAAACCAACCACTAATTCATTTCTACAAGATGTTTGTATGGTGCGAAGAGTATCAGTTGACTCTAAATAGTGAGAAGTTTGAACCCATTCACATGAGTACCAGAAGGAATCTGCCAAATTTCAGTTGGTCGATAAGTACCACAAATCTAAACACTGTAAATTCGGCTAAATCATGAGAGATTAGTATCACGAATAACTTTAATAACATCGTCGGGAAAGCGAACCAAAGACTGAGATTTATTGACGAAACACTTAGAAAATGCTACAGATCTAGTAAAGAAGCTGTCTGTACCACCGTTTTCTATCTTATTCCGATTCCATATCACATAGGACTAACTGGAGGTAATCGAGAAAGTTCGAAGAAGGGCTGCTCGTTTTTTACTATCACGAAATAGGGAAGAGAATGCCACGGATACGATATTGGCTGCAAATGGTCTCCAAGTAGCCAAACATAACCATTTCCAGTCAATGATCGGTTCAGTTTGACCAGAGAATCCAGTCCATTTGATATAAACACAGCCCAAACCATTATGAGGCCACCACTAGCGTAACAGTGCCTTATTGGCAACTTGTACAGATGGCTTCGAGGGGCCTGCACCTCTCTCGGAACCTACCATTAGCTCTTACCAACTGGAATCGAGACTCATCTGAGCAGGCCACGATTTTCGAGAGGTCTAGGGTAACGAGCCGAGGAGAGGCGCTGCAGGCGGTGTCGTGTTGTTAGGGAAGGCACTCGTGTCGGCTGTCTGCTGCCGCTGCCCATTAATGCCAGATCTCGCGACACTGTCCTAACGGATACTTGCGTCGTACGTCTCAAATTGTTTTCTGCGATTATTCCAAGCAGTGTTGCTTGTCCTTTAGCACCGACAACTCTACGGAGAAGCAGCTGCTTACGCTCGTTAGTTGATGGCAGTCTGACACAACGTTGTTCGTGGTGAGAGGAAATGCCCGAAATTTTGTATTCTGGCAACACTTTTGACTCTGTGGATCTCGGAATATTGAATTTCCTAAATATTTCCGAAACATAATGGCCCATGCGTCTAACTCCAACTACCATTCCTTGTTCAGAGACTGTTAATTCCCGTTTTACGGCCATAATCACTTCGGAAACCTTTTCACACGAATCATCTGAGTACAAAATACAGCTGCGCCAGTGCACTATGTCCTTTTATATATTGGGTAGGGGACACTACCGTTATCTGCATATTTGCATATCGCTATCGCGTAACTTTCCACCTTAGTGTACATAAATTGAAATGTTAGAAAGTCTTCTCCGAACTAATTTTTCTGGACTGCGGCCTTGTACGGAAGTGAAACACAGAGGATTAACAGTTCGGGCGGGAGGAAAATGGAATCTTGGGAAATATTGTTCTACAGAAGAATTCTGAACATGAGGCAGGTAGATCGGATAACTAATAACGATTTACGTAGTCGAATTGAGGAGGAAAGAAGTCTATGACAAAATGTCTAATACAGGGGATAGGTTGGTAAGAAATAACCTCAGGTATCAAGGAATCGTCAGTCTGGTAATGAAGTGAAAGGTTGGGGTTAAAACTGTTGAAGTGGAATGGGGCTTGAATAGAATAAGCAGCTTCAAATGGTTGTATAGTGCATCAGTTTTTCAGAGAAGTAGGGACTTGCACAAAGTGTGCTAACATGGACAGCTGCATCAAACTTGTACTGGAGACTCCAACAATAACAGCAGATCTATGGTACATCAATAAGGGTATTGGGTGACTAGCCAAAGTTGGCCGTATACGATTTCTAAGGTTACCAAGATAGTTTCGTTTTTCGTGTACGGTTTTGCCGTTTCGAGAGCCTTTATCTGCAGAAACGACACCATATAAAGGCAAAGTGCTCAACAAGAGACATCTCCTGTCAGCAGCTGCTGTTGGGTTTTGCACATATAAAGAAGCCTTAACAAAGGGAGGCCAGAGTGCCGGACGCAGGCGCGTGAGGCATAAACAAGAATCACGGCGGCGCACCCGACTTGCAGGAGCAGCCGCGCACCCTTCTCGTAAACTCTGGGGGCTCTGCTGGCAGATGTGCAGTCTAGCGTAGCGCAACGTCGGTTCCGGCGCGGATTACAGAGTTTTATGCAGCTCTATCCACAGCAAGCACTGCGCGTAAAACGCCGCCTGTCGTGCCAGCGTTTTATGTCTAAGCCTCTGGGCGCAATCTCTCTAGTCTGTAGCTCTCTTAGAGCTATTCACCTGCACTAATAAGCTGAAGCTACAGCTCTCCCCCCTGTGATCTTGATCTAGAGAAATTAGCAGTTATTACCTATGTCACTGAGGATATTTTTAGTTTGTACTCACATCGACGACAGAAAAGAGAAATAAATATAAGGACAAAGGCATGAGCTGCAAGCACGAGTATAAATCGAAAGTAAAAACCCTTAGACCATTTTTTGAAGTATTCACCTGACACCTTGTCAGCAACAAGGGAAATAGACAAGTTCATGTTCTAAAGTACATCGCTTCATCGCGTTTCTCATTATCATGCAACACCGAAACGTTTTGTGTTAATTTCCTTTATGAAATTGCCGTTCTGTGCATCGTGCTTCTATATTTTTTTGATAATCCGTCTTCTGACTAATTTTATGTGGTCCTTCACAAAGTCATCTCCTGTGCCAACCTTTTAATCTCAGAGTAGCACTTGCAATCTGCAACGATCAGCCACAACATTATGACTACATACCTAAAAGCCGGTATGTCCACCTTTGGTATTAATAACAGCGGCGACGTGCCGTAGCATGGAAGCAATGAGGGAGGGAACTGCCATCACATATGCACACACAAGTCACCTACTTCCCGTAAATACCGGGGAGGGGGGCGGTGAGCTCTGACGCTACGTTCAGTTGCATCCCCCACCAGATGTGTTCTATCTGGCTCAGATCTGCCGAGCTGGGCGGCCAACACATCAACAGGACTCGCCATTGTGGTCCTCGAGCCACTGCATCACACCCCTGGCCTTGTGACATAGCGCATTATCTTGATGAAAAATGACACTGCCGTCGGGAAACGTCATCGGCGTGAAGGGGTGTACGTGGTCTGCAAGCAGTGTACGCTACTCCTCGGCCATCACAGTGTCTTGCAAGAGCTCCATCTGGCCCATGGATAACTACATGAATGTTTCCCAGAACATAACTGAGTCGGCGCCAGCTTGTCGCCGTCCCACAGTGCAGGTCTATGCACCTGTTCCTCTGGAAGACGACGGATTCGCGCCCTTCCATCGGCATGATGATGAGATCGGCATTCATCAGACCATTTAACGCTCTGCCACTGAGCCAACGGGCTGGTGCCGATGGTCACTTGCACATTTTGGTCGTAGTTGCTGATGATGTGGTGTTAACATTGGCACATGCACGGGTCTTCGGCTGCGGAGTCCCATCGTTGGGAGTGTTTGGTGCACTGTGTGTTCAGGCACGCTTGTACTCCGTTCAGCATTAAAGTCTGATGTAAGCCTTTGATTGTGTAAATCATGGAATTCTTTTAGATAAGCTAAATCATTATGGTTTGAGGGGGGCAGTGCACAAATGGTTTAATTCGTACTTAACTCGAAGAATGCAGAAAGTTGAAATAAGTGGTTCATGTAATGTTAAAATAAAAGCTGATTTCTCAAACTGGGGGGCTATCAAGTACGGGGTCCCACAGGGTTCGATCTTAGGTCCTTTACTGTTCTTGATATACATTAATGACTTACCATTCCACATTGATGAAGATGCAAAGTTAATTCTTTTTGTTGATGATTCAAGTATAGTAATAACATCCAAAAACCAAGATCTAAGTGATGTAATTGTAAATGATGTTTTTCACAAAATTATTAAGTGGTTCTCAGCAAACGGACTCTCTTTAAATTTTGATAAAACACAGTATATACAGTTCCGTACAGTAAATGGCACAACTCCAGTAATAAATATAGACTTTGAGCAGAAGTCTGTAGCTAAGGTAGAATTTTCAAAATTTTTAGGTGTGTCCATTGATGAGAGGTTAAACTGGAAGCAACACATTGATGGTCTGCTATTAGGGTTATTGCAAATTTTGGTGATACGAATCTCAGTAAATTAGCTTACTACGCATACTTTCATTCACTGCTTTCGTATGGCATCATATTCTGGGGTAATTCATCGTTGAGTAGAAAAGTATTCATTGCTCAAAAACGTGTAATCATAATAATTGCTGGAGCCCACCCACGGTCATCCTGCAGACATCTATTAAAGGATCTAGGGATCCTCACAGTAACCTCACAGTATATATATTCACTTGTGAAATTTGTTGTTAATAATCCAACCCAATTCAAAAGTAATAGCAGTGTGCATAGCTATAACACCAGGAGAAAGGATGATCTTCACTATTCGGGGTTAAATCTGACTTTGGCACAGAAAGGGGTAAATTATGCTGTCACGAAAGTCTTTGGTCACCTACCAAACAGCATCAAAAGCCTGACAGATAGCCAACAAACATTTAAAAATAAATTAAAAGAATTTCTAGATGACAACTCCTTCTACTCATTGGCTGAATTTTTAGACATAAATTAAGGGGAAAAAAAAACAAAAAAAACTTAAACATTAGTGTCATGCAATATTTTGTGTAATGTAATATCTTGTACAGACATTTTTTATTAACCTGACACGTTCCACATCATTACGAAGTGTCGTATTCATGATCTATGGAACAAGTATTAATCTAATCTAATCTAATCTAATCGTCTGTCCTGTTTTACCAGTCTGCTCAGCCTATGACGTCCTACATCTGTATTAAGGTGTAGCCGCCCAACCCGCGAGGTCTGGACGTGGTATCACCATGGTTTCACCGCGTGTTGAAGACACTGACCATAGCAGTTCTCGAATACCGAAAAGTTGTACAATTTCCGAAATGCTCGTGCCCAGCCTCTGGGCCATCACAACGTGCCCTCAGTCAAACTCACCTTCTCCATTCCACACACGGACAGCACACTCACTGATAGTAGATGCACCGTGAGTGTGTCTGACAAGCACTCACTACTTGCCAGGTGACATTGGAATCGCCTGGACACGTTCATGTCGATATCAGGTCGGTGATCATAATGTTCTGGCTGATTGGTTACGTCCTCAATTATTTCCTGGATGTATACCAATCTCTGTTATCCTCTGAAGTTTTCACCCTCTACTGCTCTTACTAGTACCATGATGTCTGAACAGATGTCCTACCATCATGTCCTTTTTCTTGTCAGTGATTTCCATATATTCCTCTCCACGCTGACTATCATGAGAACACCCTAATTCCTAACCTTCTCAGTCCACCTAATTTTCAACATTTTTCTGCAGCACCATATCTCATATGCTTCAATACTTTTCCGGTTTTCTCACAGTCCATGTTCCACTAACATATAATGTTGTGCTCAGAACGTACATTCTCAGAAAATTCTTCCTCGAATTGAGGCCTATGTTTCGTACTAGTAGACTTTTCTTCGTGAGGAATGCCCCTCTTTGCCAGTGCTAGGCTGCTTTATATGTCCTTCTTGCTCCGTGAATCATTGGTTATTTTGCTGCCTACGTAGCAGAATTCCTTAACTTCATCTACTTCGTGATCATCAATCGTGATGTTAAGTTCCTCTCTGTTCTCATTTCTGCTACTTCTCATTACTTTCGTCTTTCTTCAGTCAACTCTCTAACTATATTCTGTACTTATTAGACACGCCATTCCGTTCAACAGATCCTGTAATTCGTCTTCACTTTCATTCAGGATAGTCAAAACCACCAGCGAATGTTATCACTGATATCCTTTAACCCGAATTTTGCTTCAACTCTTGAACCTTTCTTTTAATTCTGTCATTCCTTCTTCGATGTGTAGACAGAACATTAGGGGAAAACGACTACATCCCTGCCTTACTCCCCTTTTAAAACGAGCAGTTCTTTCTTAGTCTGCAGTCTTATTGTTCCCTCTTGATTCTTCTACATATTGTATATTGACTATAGCTTACCCTTACCTCGGGATTTCGAAGATCTTTCACTTTTTACGTTGTCGAGTGCTTTATCCAGGTTTACAAGCCCTATGAATGTGTCTTGATTTTTTTTCTTTCATACCTCCATTATCAACCACGAAGTCAACATCCTCTCTTCCGTGCCTTTACCTTTCCTAAAGCAAAACTGATTCTCATTTAACAGATTCTCAGGTTTTTTTTTCCATTCTCCTTTATATTATTCTTGTTAGAAACTTGGATACATGAGTCGTTAAGCTGACTGTGCTATAATACTCGCACTTGTCAGCTCTTGCCATCTTTGGAATTGTGTGGATGATGTTTTTCTGAACACAAGATGCTGCATCGCCAGACTCATACTTTCTATGCACCAACGTGAACAGTCACTTAACACAATGTTACCTATCCCTTCTGCCTTACTTTCTCTTTAGTCGTACAACATTCTTTTTAATTCTGATTCTAATGCTGGATGTCTCGTCTCTTCCCTGTTAACTCCTGTTTCTTCTTCTATCACACCATCAGACAAGTTCTCCCCCTCATTGAGGTCCAGAACCTACCTTTTTCACTTATCCGCTTTCTTCTCTGCATTTAAAAGTGAAATTCCCAATGCACTATTGATGTTAGAGCCATTACTTTTAATTTCACCAAACTTTGATTTTTCTATACGCTGAGTCTGTCCGTCCGACAGTCAGTTCTTGATCGCTTCCTTCACAGTTTTCATATGTCCGTTGCCCTTTAGCTTCGCTCAATTCGTATTTATTTCATTCCTAAGTGACTTTATTTCTGCATTCCCGAATTTCGCCGAGCATTTTTGTACTTCCTTCTTTCATGGATCAGTTGAACTTCTGTTACCCGTGGTTCCTTCACAACTGCCTTTCTGGTACCTATGTTTGTCTTTCCAACTTCTCTGATTGCTCTTTTTAGAGTTGTCCATTCCTCTTCAACTGCAGTGCCTGCTGAGCTATTTATTATAGCAGTATCTACAGCCTCAGAGAACTTCAGGCGTATCTCTTCACTCCTTAGTACTTCGGTTTCTCACTTCTTGCCGCACTGATTCTTCTTGACTTGTATCTCTTAAACTTCATCCTACTCTTTATCAGTAGTAAATTGCGATGGGTCTGTATCTGCTCATGTGTACGCCGTACAATCCAATGTCTGACTTCGGAATCTCAGCCTGACAATGATGTAATCTAACTGGAATCTTCCCAAATCTCCTGGCCTTCTCCAAGTAAGCCTCCTTCTCTTGTGATTGTTGAACACCGTATTCTTCCGTAACCCTTTCTCCTACTCCTTCCCCTAAACCGCATTCCAAACCTACAAGACTTCTACATTTCCGTCTGCATTTACGTACTGGGTTACCCGTTCAATACCCTCACACACTTCCTCTGTCTCCTCATCTTCAACTTTCGACGTTGGCAAATATACCTGAACTATTGTTATCGGCGTTTTCTTGCTGTTAGTTTTGGTGAGAACAACCCTGTCGCTGAAATGTTCATAGCAACAACCCTCTGTCCTAGCTTCTTACTAGTAACTAATCCTACACCTGTTATACCATTTTCTGCTGCTGTTGATATTACCCTGCACTCATCGGACCTGAAATCCTTGTCTTATTTCGACTTACCTCCACTAATCTCCACTACATCTTGAGTGAGAGTTCGTATTTCCCTTTTCAGATTTTCTAGCTTCCCTACCACCTTGAACTTCTCGTATTCAACGCCCCGATCCGTAGGACGTTACCCTTCCGTTGTTTACTCAGTCTTTCTCTCATGGTCACCTCCCCCTTGGCCGTCCTAGCCCAGAGATTCGAACTGGGGGTCCTTTGCCAGTGGAGAGACACAGAAAACATGTCCTGTGTGCATGCAGTGGTTTTCATTGCCTTTTGGAGCCTCATGCTGCCCCTCTGCCTTTTGGAGACAGTTTCCAAGGGCAAATGAGTGTTTTGAAGCTCTGTCCGCTCCTCCGCCTACTTTGACGAGACAGAACGAGGGCCACTTCTTAGGATGGAAGTCTTCGGCCGCCACAGCTGATGATTTTTAATCCAAATTCAAGCAGCAGCTAGGTGAGAGGCAATTCGTGAAATCAAAAAATATTAATTACTTGCAAGGGTGAAATAAAAAAAAATACGCATTTAAGAAGCTGTATCCTGGTTTAGTGTACTCGAATCTGCTACCGTAGAAGCAGCGCGGTTCCAGACTGAAGCGCCTAGAACCACTCGGCCACAGTGGCCGGCCCGGATCAGACTCTTGTTGCTGTAGGTGAGGGCTTGGTCTAAACCTTCGCCAGTTAACAGTAATCGCAATATAGAGTAGGCCTCAGGTATACTTTGTATACTTTGTCACCAGCTATGGCCTTCTCAATAACACGTTGTAGCAAAGAGAAGTTACTTTACATTGCGAATTTGGATGGCTGATATTTTGCCGTATCTTAACCCAGGTTTTATTGGGGTGTTTCTGGTGTGGACTTTTGTAAGTGTACGGTATAAAGTACGAGTGTCTTGGTAGCAACACAGTAACAAGGTAGTTTTTGCTGATGACAAAACACTGACGAGCAATACTCTGTGCAGTCCAAGGACCTTACATTATGATCTCCCATCGTAACTCGTACAGTATCGAGCTACTTATTTCAATTTAGGGTAAATGTTTCACGTGGTTTCGCGTAATTATCATACCCTCGTCATCACGTCCGCTTTTTCTAGCCACGAGGTTTCCATATACACGGCAAAAGGCCCTAAAGGCAGTATTGTGGATTTTAGTGAGTCTCTGTGATTCATGATGATTCGTCGTACGTCATCAGTCTCCGTCTTGTTATCAACGCTGACACTAACGACGTCAGCATAAGTGTGGCACACTGTTTTTGTGTTGAATATGTTCACCCCCTTATAATGTCGTATATAACTTTGACAGTAGCGGTTCAACATCAGTCGCATATAGTGTCGTGGACAGAGGTCCCCTTACAGCACTGACTGTTTAATACAGGAGTCGTTAACTGCCCATTGATTTTAATCTTAGATTGCTTGCTACCTATGCAGTTTTGTTTCAGTTGCGTGAATTTTTCATCAAAACCCATTTGTCGTCTTGTACCCAGAAGAAACTCTTCATTATTGCGGCCCAGATACAGAAACGCAGGTCGAATTTCGCATATCCAGTTTAAACGCACGATGTCTCTATAATCTCAAAAAGTTTCGTCATTGACGGAACTACACGGGCTTGATACGCTGCACTTACTTTCTTGAGGATAGCCTTCATTCTATTGGTAATGATAGGCTTTAGGATTTTAAAGTCGGCGTTGGAAAAGGCAAGTTCCTGCAGCATTGTCCTTCGCGGCTTTTTGAGACGCAGTAAAATGGTCCAAATGGCTCTGAGCGCTATGGGACTTAACATCTGTGGTCATCAGTCCCCTAGAACTTAGAACTACTTAAACCTAACTAACCTAAGGACACCACACACATCCATGCCCGAGGCAGGATTCGAACCTGCGACCGTAGCGGTCACGCGGTTCCAGACTGAAGCGCCTAGAACCGCACGGCCACACCGGCCGGCTGAGACGCAGTACAACCTTGGCTTCGGTAAAGGGAACTAGGAAAGAAGTACTTGACAACAGTTCATTGTACATATGAGTGAGTTCTTCACCTATCATACATCAGGATTTTGCATTAAATTCAACCGCCAAGTCATCAAGACTGCCGATATTTGACAGGGGTCTCTGTGATCGTCAGTTTTTTTTTCTTCGTCGGCAAAACCCTCTAAAAACTCCTGAATTGTTATCCTGAGCGACTGTAGCGAAGATATTGTGTAGAAAATCATCTTTAGCTGTCCAGTTTATTGTCGATTCTGAGTAGAGGTAGGTACAGTATTGGACAAGGTAGTTTCTTTTTATCTCCTGTTCCTCAGAAGAGTCGTTGCCATGTTCGTCTCTAAAATTGGTGATGACTTTCTGCCTACCACGCTTACTTTCTTCGCGAAAGTACTCGCTTGCCGTTTAGCGAATCCCGAACTAAGGCAGTGATCTTGGTTTTAATACGTTTCGCCGTCGGGATGTTGTCTGTTAGCTATGCCGGTTTGCCTATGCAACGGGCAGCCGGGTAAAGTAATATTCCAGTGTGTTCCATCTCCAGCTTGGTTCCGAGCGTGTTGAGTAATGCGTTTCTGGATTCGAGGTTTGGAGTACTGAATCCACCACATTACGCTCTCAGGGTATCGTGGGAGCCGTTGATCTCTTCCTTCAGTACACCATCGTCTAGCAACGATACATGTGGTTGCGGTGGCCCATGTCCCGAGCAGCTTTCCCGTGGAATGTGACGGACCATTAAAAGGTACGCACAGAGGGCAAATCTCGCAGTTAACAAAACTGGGCAGAATGTCTCTGGTGACGCAGAATCTATCCAGTCCGCTGGTAGATATGCTGCTGACATACGAGTGACCGAAGACAAGTAAGCGTATGTATCTCTCAAACTTAAACCATCCGTTAAAACTTGTAACTGTTCAGAAACATTAAAATTTGGTAGCGCTCTTTTCCCAATACACAGTTAAAATCTCCACTTAAAATTATGTTGGAACCGATAAAAGAGATTCATAATTCCATTACGAAACAGTTCCCCAGTATCTTGGAAACTGGGAGTCTGGTCGATTGTTTGTCTTCTGCGTTCGTGACAGTTCATGGAAACAGGCTGTGGGACAGAGAAACCACAAGTAACTGACAGGGTCTTGGACGTCCAAGTCTCATCACAGAACGTGGAGATGGTGGCTTCCTGCTCTGCAAAGGAGCCTACGGACGTTTGAGGAGGGTACTGTTGTATCGGGGAAGTGAGTAACACAAAAGACTGGAGGCGCGAATGGAAAAACAAGTTTAATCTCTCAACTGAAGTTTACATAAGAGATGAAAACAAACGCTTTCAGACGGAATTGTACACTGAGACCCTGTCACAATCATACAACGCTGTCATTTCAAGTCTGTGTATGTCCGTAGTTACAAGCGATGGGTCCAAATTCTTCACTAGACTGCAGGCCGACATCGCACTGCCAGCCGTGGCGGGACGTGCACTTTTAGCTGGTCTGGGCACGCAGGCGTACAGAGGCCGCTGGTGAGTCTGCGGTGGGCTGGCACGACACGATTGGCCCATAGTCGGCAGGTTGCTGTTTTCCCTACGTACGCCGGCTGGCGCTGCGGGGCTTGCCACAGAAGCGGCTTGGGTGCGGTCACGCCTGCGCTGTTAAACGGCTGTTGTGCCGCGGCTATCGGCCGTCGGCTGAAGGCCGTCTGATTCATAGCCGCGAAACACTGTGCGCCACAGTGCGGTCACTGAAGACACTGCAGGTACAACGCCCCCCACACCACTCGGTCACATAGTTGGATATGGGGCTCCTCACGTGTTCCCATGTTGACCCAACAAACCGTCATTTCCGATCGTAATGGCCACAGGATCTTCAAGACTGGACCGGATCAACGGAATCATGTCGCCTGGCCGGATGAATCAAGTTTCTTGTTACATAAAATCGATGGTCGTTCCCAGTTAAGCCATCATTCACTCAAACGGCTATTCAAAACATGCACGCCACTGTCCCAGACCACTGCGGGCAGTGTGCATGGTATCGCGCAGTGGCCGGCGATAGCACTTCAGTATCTTTTGCATTCTGTTGGTGTTTTTCTGAGGCAACAAAAGTTATAAACGTCAAGAAGTTTTGGGTTTTATAAGTAATTGTGCCCTTTCATCATGGCAGAGGATACGATTATCTACGATGAATGCGTGGACTTCATACCTGACGTTCCGGACGACTTGGCCGATTGGGAAGAAGACATTGGATGTAAAAATGAAGAAAGTGAAGCAGAATCGTCGGCAGAAATTCGTCCAAGAAGAATTCGGCGAACGCTACGGTTGCAGACTGATTCGGATGAATCAGACGAAGAAGACAGTGCACAGTGGTCAGAATTTGATTTACCGAGGACCAACAATAAATTTGAAGGATCTCTGGGTCCAGACATATTTCCCAAAGATATACAGAGCATCGAGGATATCGTAGAATTATATATTGGGAACGATCTATTTGAATATTTTAGCAACGAAATCAACAAGTACTACAGTTAAAATTGCAATAGAAGGAAACTAGATAGCAAAACTGCCAAATTTGTCGACGTTACGGGACCTAAACTTAGAAAATGGTTTGGGCTTACTATCCTTATGGGAATTGTAAGAAAAGCAAGGTTCGATGATTATTGGTCAACGAATCCATTCACAGACACATCGATATTTCGCGGAACGATGTCCCGCTGCCGATTCAGACAAATATTATCATTTTTACATTTTTCCTACAACAACAATAAACCAGATAATGCCGACTGGCTTTTCAAAGTCTAATTCGTAACTGACTGCTTTTCCAAAAAGTTTAAAGAAATTTTAATCTAAGTCAAAACATCTTAATTGATGAAAGAATGATACAGTACGGATGTTGTGTAATACGAGTACGGGATACATTTCCTCATTCAAGATATATTCCGGCGCTAAATAGCCTTTAGCAAAAACAGTGACGGATCTATTGACACCTTCTTATGGAAAGTGGCATCACCACCACTACATAGATAATTATTATAACAGCGTAGAAATTGCAGAGAAGGTACTTGAAAAGAAAATTCGAATTTGTGGAACTGTACGGCAAAACAGACGATTTCCAGAAAAACTAAAGCGCGCAAAATTCATTATGTCTGAAGCTTACCGACAACGGAAAGGTGAAGTACTCGCACAGGTATGGAGATCGAAAACTAAAATGATACGAATGATCTCTACAATACATAATGCCACTTTGACTGACACTCAAAGAAAATGTGGGAAAACCAATTACACAATTAAAAAACCTGAAAGGGAATTAGACTACAACAAATACATGAAAGAAGTGGATCAGGCAGACCAATATTTGAATTATTTCCCTCTATACAAAAAAATATAAAATGGTCAAAAAAGATATACATGTACCTCTTTAATTGTTCATTATTTAATGCCTTTCGTACATGCCAATATTTCAACACCGAACAGAAGAGTCTCCGATTCCGCGATTTTCTATTGAAAGTGTCTGATTCGTGACCAGGTACCTGCTTTTGAGCAAAACTTGGAGGCTGCCACTATGTCGCGTCTCATCATGATCGGGTTGACAGATTTTCCGGTCACATAAAGCAACACCAACTAATACTTATTTCCGAAACGAATAAACAAACACGAAGAAACTGCCATGTATGTTCCGAAAACAAAAAAAAGAACAACAAAGCAAATGTTCAAGTCTTGAGTTGCGTTATATCTTGGAGACTGTTTTGCTGCATATCATATGAATGAGAAATGCTAAGTACCAAAGAGAATGCAAATTAACAAATATATGTAACAAAAAAGTTTTACATTTATTTACATGTGTATATCTCCAAAATGTTATGAAAGTAGGGGAACAGGGTTGAGAACTTGTGAGAACTAAGGATGAGATAGTAAAACTTAACAATTTATAATCTCCCGATAATATCAAGAAAGGCCGGCGACAAGCGAAGTAATCCAAATTAGCCCTGCCGTCGCCAAGCTAATAGATTTGTACGAGACGTGAGGATGGCAAAGTGTTAAGCTTTGTGGAACATTCACCTAGGCTTCTCTGGGACCTGGCGGTAGCAACCGAAGGCACCGTGGTAGCCGTGTACTGCGTGAATATTACGAGTGTTTCGAACCATCTGCATTCCTTCACGCCGGACGTCTTCTCCAACGGTGATGGCGTCTTCCATCAGGATAACTTGTAATATAACACTGAGATGGGGTCCACTCTCCATTCTGCCTTATTCATTTATTATTGAAGAACTGCTTTTACGATCTAATGCACATTCGCTTTAATAAAGTTTGAATAAGACGATGAGGAAAGCGTTTGCACGTAATTCCTAGAAAGGGGTGCATGGCTGTCGAGAAGCCTCCAGATAAGGTGGTGTGGGAATATGGCTGCCAGTTCCGAACGTTAAGATGTGCAGTAGGATACCTGCGAAGACACCGCTGCCCTGCAAGAATGGCACCATCCGGTTTTCTGGGCGTAGTGCAAGCCTGTTTTTTTTTCTTTTTAGCCTAACAAGCGATCTTTCTTGAGTTGGAGAACCAGACCTGACGCAAGGTGCAAAAATATCTAGTAAATATAATGTTATTCATCACAGAACCAAGGTGCCTTCTGTTTCTTGGGGACAGACCATCAGAACAGAAGCTACTGTGAACGTTAGACGAAAACGTGATGTATTGTGTTCCAAAGATGGACAAATACGCAATTAAACAGGCGGTCACAGTGTTTTGTCTCGTCTATGCAGTGACTCGTTGTGGCTTCAAATGCTGCCCTGCAGGCACAGTGCAGCTGATCTTTGTCCCGCGAAATGTGTTTTATGCAAACAGTAAGACCGAATAGGGCTGTGAACTTGCATGGTCTGAAAGCTGCTGGAAAATGAACACTACGACTCTGCTTCAGAATTTCTAATTGGAACACAGTATAATTTAGTATCATTCAAAAGTGTTCTCAGAACATTTGTGTAAAAGTTCTTTTTTTCTTTTTTGTGTTGCACATTTTCCAAACTATTTGTTCTTGGATTAACAGACATCACTTATATGTCAAGAAATCATAGAGTTTTTTATTTCAAAGATCAAATGATCGGGCCACATGCATGTCACACTCTGTTCCAAAACAAAAGAATCATCATCTATATGTCCGAATTGTAACTACAAAAAGACGGGCCACAAAGCTCGATATAAATCGAAGGTTTTGTATGTGACAACAATTATTATATGTAAGTACCCATCATCTTCCTCTTTCTGTCTTCAACCCTAATGATAGCATAATGGCTGAGCGTAAAATAAATGTGCCACATTGTTACTCTTGCTGTTTTAATGGACCAGTTTCCTGTTTCCTTTTCCAGTCCGTTAACCAGCTTCATTATGCTTCCCTGACTTGTGTCCGCTGTGTGTCCGACTGTCCGCTATCATTCGACAGGAGGGTGACTGTTTATCTTGAGATTGCTTGGTCCCCCTCTATTTCAGCCGCCCTTGGTGCTGCCCACAGATATCAGGATTTTTCCTTCCTTGAGGCTGAAACCTTAAGGCAGTGCTCAGGTCCCTCCAAAACTTTTAGACATTTCAATACCTTTAACAACCAGAACAATCTCTTTCTATGCAGGAGAGAATGTACCATAGACGACTACCTACAGAAACAGCAAGTTTCTGTACACGGACGTTATCATGAACGCTCGAACTCATCACTTGGATTTCACTTTCGCGAATTTGCTTCATACAACGGAATCTTATGTCAGTTTCCACTTCCACTTCGTGTTAATGAAGGAAACACACGATCTGGAATCGTCCAATACTTCAATTTCCTTACACTCCTGCTCTCAATTTGGGGGTGGTAGCAGCGAAGAGTCCTAGACAGCTGACGCCGCGATAGGATGAAGTCGACTCGGAGATTCATTGGTGTGCAAGACCTTGACGAAAGCTACTTTCTCAAGATGTGTCACTGACAAGTAATACAGCTCCATGAAACTTGGACCCGGCATAGATAGATAAAGAGAATTGCTACAGTATACTACAAAAGGTAACTGAAATAAACACGCATTGAGACGAACAGAAATGATAGTTCTATTCGAGGATATTAATTACGCAGAAGTCGACGCCTTATAGCGTGGTCCCATGGACCTTACAAACGGGGAGACCTGGTTCTTAACAGCGCGTGTGAAAGACACGGACGGCAATGCATGTTCTACAGTGTGATCCCATTCTTGCCACCGGATTGGTGGCCAGTCCTCGTGGTAGGGCGTTCCATTCCTCCAAATGTGCAAATGTGTGCGAATTCCTATGGGACCAAACTGCTGATGTCATCGGTCCCTAGACTTATACACTACTTAAACTAACTTACGCTAAGAACAACACAAACACCCATGCCCGAGGGAGGACTCGAACCCCCGGCGGGTCCATTACTCCACCAGCGCGGTTGACGACTGATGGATGGTCGTTGGTGCATGCGTACGAGCTGCAGTGCGTCTCCCCAATGCGTGCCCGACGAGATCTAAGCCGCGGTAACCGGCCGGCCTGTCCATTCGCCGAATATTTTGTTCCAAAAGCTCGTCCACTTGCGCTGTTCGATACGGTCACGCATTGTCATCCACAAAAATGTAGTCGGAGGCCGACGCTCCCCTGAATAGATGCACATGGGGAAGAAGTACCGTGTCAAAGTAACAGTGACCGGTGAGCGTACAGTGTTCAAAGGTTTGCATTGGTACGAAAAGTATTGGGACTGTAACGACGAGGAGTGCGGGGGCGTGCTCCTCTTGACTTCGAGGTCATTCAGTCTGCGCAGTGATTCTGGACGTGAGCTCGTAGGACGAGCGGTGGGAACAAGTATTGCACCCAGGAACATTGCCGAATACAGGGTGGTCCATCTGAAGTTACGGATGAGATTAATTCGAAGACTATACATCGGGTAAAAATACTGGGTAAGACAAGTTCGTAAGTTCAAAGGGGGACATCAAATGATATTACAAGTGACCTCCAGCCCCCACCTCCTTCGGTGGGGTGGGGGGCAACTTTTAAATCTTAAATGGAAACACCCATTTTAATTGCAAATTCGGATTCTCCATAAAAAAAGTAATCAATTTTGTCTGAAACATTTTTAAACCATTTACAGATGGCGCTGAAATCGAGAAAAAAGTAAAATTGGAGAAGAACTCTGATTTAGTTAGAATTACCCCATAAAGACACATCAAATCGATAAAAATGTGCTCCAATTTTTTCGTTACGCGAAATTTAGCTATTTTTGTACAAAAGGTACTGTATGCTACTTTTAGCGTTACCCAGGAACAACGGCATGGACGTATTAGAATGATGTTCTCATGGGGTGCTTCATTAGTGTGAGTCCCCTTGCCACTCACATGTTGGGGTGCTTCATTAATGTGAGTCCCCTTGCCTCTCACAATTTTGGGTGCTTAATTAATTAAATTAGCCACGAAGAAAATATTCAAAATTATACCCATTTGCTTCAGTGCATAAAGTCAATCGTGTGCAATAGTTGTCCACAGTTTTGAGCAGCACATCCCGTAGTATGGCTGCACACGCTCTTCGAATGCGTTACTCCATATCGTATCGGGTTGGGGGCTGTCTTTTATAAACAATATTTTTTAAATAACCCCACAAGAAAAAATCATGAGATGTTAGGTCTGGTGAACGTGGGGTCCACAGAGTTGGTCCGCCGCGTCCTATCCACCGACCAGGATACTGCAAATTTAAAACGTTCCGCACATTTTTAGCATAATGGGGAGCTGCTCCGTCTTGTTGGAACCACATTCGCTGCCTAGTTTCTAAATCAACATCTTCCATTAGCTCCAACAAATCGTCGCGGAGAAGTTGTAAATAAGATTCCCCAGTACGGTTTCGGTCAAAAAAATACGGTCCTATCAGGTAACCGTTTAAAATTCCACACCAGGCCATTTTCGTTGATTGTCAACGGGTTTGTGCCAGTGTGGATTGACAAAGCACCATTAATGACAATCATGACGATTTACTTCGCCATTGTTTTTGAATGTGGCTTCATCGGTGAACATAACGTAAAATCATTGTCACCTCTTGTCATTTCCAAGGCCCATTGGCAGAAATCCACGCGTATTTGCATATCTTTCAGCGATAATGCGTGTGTCAGTGTGATATGATAGGCGTGATATTTATGTGCCTTCAAAATCATCAGAACAATTGATTTCGGTATTCCAGTTTGTCTCTGAATCGTATGAGTACTAATTTCGGGATCCAGTTTAACAAACGCGAGAACGGTATGGGTACGAGCGTCATTTTCATTGTATTCGTGATGACGTGGTGGACGGTGGACGTATCCATTTCGAGATCGTTGAGTGCAATTTCGAATAATCTTTTCGCTTGGATGTCGTCTGTTTGGGAAACAATCCGCAAACAATAGCGCAGCTGTAGCGTAATTGTTATGGCATTCACCTAAAATTAACATCATATCAACAATCTCTGTAAGAGCAATAGTGAGCCATGTTTCGCTAAAGAATTATTTACTTTCGTCACTTGATGTTCACGGTTCACAATCTGAAAGTGAAGTGACGTCTGATCGCATTGCACCGACCTGTGTACTGAGCCATAGTTCGCAGTTTGGCCACGGTAGCGCCACAGTCGGGTGAGTAATGCAATTGTGAAGTGTTCCCTAACGAGATTTTAATACCATTTCGCCAGCCTCCATCAAAAACTGTGGCGGGTAGGATACATTTCGTAAAAAAACAAAAAAAAAGCTTAATTTGGCGTAATGAAAGAATTGGTGCACATTTTGTAACGATTTGATGCGTCCTTCTAGGATTATTCTAAATAAATCGGAGTTCTTCCCCAATTTTAATGTTTTTGTACCCAAGCGAGCGGGGGCTTACGAACTTGTCTTACCCACTCTTTTTACCCGATGTATAGTTTTCGAGATAATCTCATCCGAAACCTCAGATGGACCACCCTGTATAACCGTTTCTCTGGTCCAGGTGTTTTGCGTGGGGAGACATGATGTAGCATGAGCGTGCTGACCTCCAAGTCTCTGAACAAGGTACACTCACTGGTCAACGCCTTAACTAGGTGTACCTTTTCAGTGGTGCACAGGGTCACGACCATTTTGATGGGTTTCAGTGCGCGATCGTATCGAGCTGTGCAGTTGGAGGAGCTCTTGGAACGAGAGGAACTTCGGCGAATGGACTGGCCTGCCCGTTCTCTGGACCTAAATCCCACCGACCACGTGGAAAACATATTGGAGCACGTCCACGTGTACCATCGACCATCCAGTAGTTGTTGGTCGTGCTGGTGGAGGAATGCAACGCCCCACTACAAGAACTCCCAACCAACCTTGTGGCCATCGTGTCAGGTTGCAGAGCATCCATTGCTGTCTGCCGTGGACACATACCCAATTAAGAACCACGAATCGCCGTTGTTAACGTCCAGGGGAACATCATAAATCGCAGTGACTTCAGTTTACTTACTATCTTCGAAGAAATTGTCATTTCTGTTCCTCTCCTTCCGTATTGCTCCCTGTTACAGACTGTACTATACTGTAGGTTTCTTCTATGTGTGGTCCATGTTTCCTCGAGCTACGTTACCTGTCAGTGACTATAACGATATGTTTACGTAATGTGTATACATAAACATACAGTTATAAATGTCTCCGTTCGTAGTCACTAATTATAACAATATGTTTACTTTTGTGCCGTAACATATAGCTATAATCAGCGGCGGAAATATATTTGCGAACGCCGACCGTGTGCGGCTGTTTCTTGTTGGATCGTCTCATCAGTCGGAAGTTGCATTGCAGAGGAGAGTAAATGCCTATTCAAAATACAATTATTTTTGGATACCTCAACATGAATTTCCTAAGGGACCGTAGTTTATCGTGCATTTACCAGTAGAATATGGCGCGGAGAAAATATTTCGCCAAATGCAACTTCAGTCCGATTTCGACGAAAGAATTCGTGACTGTGACCTCTCTATTTGGCAGAAACATAAAGAAAATTAAATAACTTCATGAAGGAGTGAGACATAGATTCTATACTAAATAAATAGTCCATACACCAGTTCCATTTAACTCTTTTTATGGCAATTAATAGATGAACTTACACTGCAATGAAGGATTTAACATGGATGCCGTTTTGACTGACACTTCTCTTCTCGTAATGAAAATAATTCCTTTGACATTTTCACATACACATCGCACAGTAAATCTACTGCTATGCAGTATTGCACTTTTAGTATTGCACTTTTACTTTACACTAAAATAATATTATTTTTAACAATAATAATACGGCGGCAAGATATGCGCGTCCGACACAAGTTGCAAGAGAAGAAAAAATGAGTAACTGTTAATCGAGAATATCTCGTACATCAAAAAAAAATGTGTAAAAGCGTTTTTCTTCTGTCCGTTTTTCGCGCCGCGGTTTTCAAAGTCAGTAACTCACTGTATCTCTGACGGCGCTTCGACAATAAACGAGTTACGTCACAGGTCGTTCACCTTTTACATTCTCGCAACATTATTTGCTAACTGTAGCTGTTGCCGAGCGACTGCTCGATTAGTGAATGATTTAAAATGATAAGGCAATCACATAATGTTACATGACGCATTAAGCGAAAGTCACTTTCTTTCTTCAGTTTTGCAAAAAATTGTTCAAATTGCTCCGACCACTATGAGACTTAACATCTGAGGTCATCAGTCCCCTAGACTTGGAACTACTTAAACCTAACTAACCTAAGGACATCACACACATCCATGCCCGAGGCAGGATTCGAACCTGCGACAGTAGCAGCAGCGTGGTTCCGGACTGAAGCGCCTAGAACCGCTCGGCCACAGCGGCCGGCTTAAGTTTTGCAGACCAGTATAGTAAGCAGCAGGTTGAATACAAACATGCCACGCCGGATACATCAGGCTATCTCACTCTGACCTGAACACCTGTACAACCACTTAGTAATGTCACGTGGTTGCCGACCAAATACCTCTGGATCGAGGCGGAATGTGGGTCTGCGTGTGAGCCTTTGTTAACGTGGGCAGCTGTTCGGAGAAACTTGTGTGCTTATCCACAATAAATTTGCTAGTATTTACATGATCATAGGCTGCTAGTGAAAGACAGCTATTCAGAACGGTTGAAAAACTGGTTGTAACGGATATAAAGGCCTCCAGTGAGCTGTAAAAGTTGAATAATGAAATATTCCAAGTGTTATGCAGGTACACATTTCCTGTTTTAAAATGTTATCTGTAGCCTTATTGTTTAAAGTTGTATATTTCGCGTCGTCTCCCATTGTGTTGTTTAGAGAGCTGCTTTTCTTTTCTTTGTCAGGTTGAAAAACTTGTAGTTACATAGGCAATGATTACACTTGATTAATAAAGGCTGATACAAGGTCATGCTAACAGTAGGTAGTCATTTGAATGAGTCATGCAATACGGTAAACTTGAGTGTACAGGGCCCAGCTGCTAGCGACAATCTTGGTGCATAAGTCAGATATTTAAAGTCTCTTTATATGTATGGGTATTTTAGACATTCGTCTGACTTTTATATTTCGCTTAAGCGATGTCTATAACAAGTGAGCTGTTCGGAAGTGGCTGATTGTTGTGATGGACGGGCAGGAGAGTACACAGATTTTTTCATATAGGCCAGTTAATTATTCTTGCAACCACATCGCCAATCAGTAACCTCATAATGGAAAAGAGGCTCCACGTTAGGCGAAAGACACGTAAAAAATCAACTTACAAGCAGCATCACAACAATCAACTACTTCCTAATAGAGTAAAATAATAATATTACTTGGCCAAAATTCTTAGGATCCCGCCATGACCACTATCTTTGACAAGCCCAATTTCCATTTCTGCAAGTATCCCTACATTCGGCAAAGCATAGACACTACCTCCGAACTCCTCGTTACAAAGTTCTAATGCATAAACATACAACAATCAGATCTAGATACAGCAATAGTTACCAAAGGAATTAATACGGTGTTCGGGTTACAACACAATACAGCCGTGAGCTCCTATAGCTCCCAGCATCTGAAAGAATTCCCTCTGTTTTTCTTGCTACACTTGCCCCATCACTCTCCATTATTCTCTGTACTGAAAACCCTTGAAAATCATTTCATGGATTGTCACCGAAGACAAATGCTCATAAAGAAAGCTAGAATAATATTGTTTTGTATGAACCAATGAGCATTCACAAAAAAACTCCTTAACAGACGCACAGAGATCATTTAGTTCGAATCCGACGAACTCAGAACAGTCGTGGTTAAACTTCAAAGACATTACAAAACGCACTCTAAGTAAATAGGCACCCAAATGTAAAGTCATAAAAGACGGAGAAGAATCACCTACATTTAATTACCTATTCGGAGAATGTGTTGGGAATAGAGAATATTACATTGTCGACAAAACAAGGGACATTGATAGAGGTGAGTTAATGACAACTCATGCGTACGTGGGAAGAGCAATGAAAGATGCCAGTTATATGTCCACACTTAAGTACTGGCAAAAGATGTATTAGAAAATCCTAGGTAAATCTAATCATAAAATTCAGTGTATCAGTTTGGTGATGAAGCTGAAGGCGAGAGACAATGCGGAAATATTTAAGTTGCGCATTTAAAAATGTATTTACGAATGAGGGATACCGATATCTGAAACCTCGGTATTAAAACTCAATTAAGACTACTCAAAGCGAGCAATGCACCAAGCCGTGCTGGAGTTCCAGCTTGAATTGGCATTGAATACGCTGAGAAATTAGCGCCTTTCCCAGCAAATATTTATCGAAAATACACTGCGCAGCAAAAATTCCCTCCTGACTGGAAGGAAATCTCAGGTTACTACTGCTTACTAAAACAGTAAAAGATGGGATGCACAGAATTGCAGAGCAATTTCGCTTACGTCCGTCTGTTGCAGAATCCTAGGACACATACACTTTTGCTGAACACTAATGTCAGCAAGAGCTCTGCCAAATAAAAATATGTAGGTGAACCACAATCATACTCTTGTATCATTCACTTGTTACGAGAACAGTTGAAACAGGGATCCCTTGACATTATACGTATTCATTCAGCATACGGAGGTACTTTCTCCAACCCGATCTATTTCCTTGTGACAAGGTGAACCCAACAGTTCGTGTGACAAACACTTACAGCGTCCTCGTCGAATGTTGTCTATGGTTTTTGTTGAGTATTAAATAAATACTCTGTTATTCATATCTATAATACGCACATCTTAGACTGGATACGAAAGTAAAGCGGTAAACGCTACTTTCAGTCAGTTAACGCAGGATGGAAAATATGGTGCTGAAATCCAAGAACGCGTGTCTGGTGGAATACTGCAGTGGAGTGGGAGTCCAATAGCAAGATGGAAAACGGCGTCCGCTTGTTTCACGTCCTCAAATCGAGGTAAGAGTGGAGACAGCATATAGCAGTACAGCTTGTAATCACACAGCCTCAGCGTAGCAATTAATTAGCACGCTGTTCTGTTCTGCTAAACGCATATTACGTAAACTCTACAAATACTGTAAGGTTTATAAACGGACAGAGTAAGAACATTTTAATCATAAAATATTAAACCGCAAGCAGAGCTTTCTATTGTTTCTTTACACTGCGATATTCTTTGACTGTTCCCACGGAGCGGAAATCTGAGGTAATGCTCGTTTCACAACTGTTCCCGTAAATGTGACGTCATTTTGACGTCACACACACAATATCGACGACCGCATGATCGGCGATCGACTTCCGTTAGCATTTGAAATGAGCCTCTCACATGAATTCATGCGCACGTATCGGAGATTTACAATAATGATTTATTATAATTATTGCTATAATGACATGTCACGTAATGATTTATCGACGATTAAAGCCTTCATATAAGAGTGTTCTCTTAGTAGTTAGTGATTATCGTCAATAATTTACAAATTAAGAATGAAAAACACTTTTTTATAATTTGCAGTATCCCTTTTCAACGTAACGGAGCACTGAAAATTTATCAAAAACGCATCACCGTTACCATTAAATGTCACTTATTAACGCATCAACGATACGAGCCTTCAAGATAGAATATGATAACCAAGACCAGAGCCAAACATCCCGTGATGAAGTACTATCGTAATGAATAACGTCTTGGTTTCTGCAATCGAAAGTTGTGGGTTCGCATTCCGTTACATACAACTGTTTTTATGTTAGCGCTGTTAACACGTTTTGTTACCTTCTTTTGAATGTGATACAAGGATGTTATGCAATATTGGATGTTATTTACATTCAGTCTGATCTGAGGACGAAGGATGAAATAAATATTTAGCGATTTCCGAGTGTGTGATTAGCCAGAAACCTAAGAGGACAGCTTAAATTTCTATGACTGAAACGAGCAACAATTCATTTTCTTCCTTCTCACAAATATTTGGCTCTTTATTTGCGAACATGTGGCGCCTTTCGAAGGTGAGAATTGTTCCTAAACGAGCATTACCCGTCAGTCTGAGACAGTGCAATCTATTGACAGGGCCTTGTACTATATTCTTTGACCGTTCGCGTGCAACGCCGGTTCAAAGAGCGATGACGAAGACGGATACAGAAATACGTTTGCGAAATGTACAGAGGAAACAAAGGACTGAACACCGTTCAGTACGACGCTTGATGAAGGAGATACAAGGAAAATTATAGGTTTAAGAACTTTCGGATGCGACTGCAGATACAGTAGAACTTTTTGAGAGCGCTTGACGATGCAGTTGAGGATCCATTTTCCGTCACAGACTATGACATTGACGACATGAAATGTGATGTAAATACTGAAATTGCTAGGAAGGGAATTCTACAGACAACAAGAACGACTGCAGACAGTTTGCTCTCATCGGTTGCTAACCTCACACTTACGCCAGATTCAGCTACGATAGCATCTCCTGCAACTGTGATACACATTGTCAAACTCCCAGTCATTAGATCACAGCTGCCCGTATTTGGGAAACAGAGAAGTGGTCCCGATTTTGTGAACAACGTCATTTATCTTTGTACAGCAATACTTCAGTTTCTGCTACAGACAAGCGCGTCTTCTTAAATTACACTGTAGGGAATATTGCAACCAGCCACAAGTTTTCTTTTCTTTTTTTAAAAAAGATTTTGTTGTACCAGTACTAATTTCGGGCCTGAGCTCGTAGTCAGATCGTAGCGTTGACTTCTTTGCAAGTTTTAAATTTGTGTCCTAAAATGTAACGAAGTCCTCGTGATGCGTAATTTACAAAAGGTTCTACGTTTTCGTGCTAAAATATAACACAGTTTTTGTGATTACACAGTTTTACACTTACATATGCCCTATAAATTGTACTTACTGCCTGAAAAACCCTCCTCCACAGTACAGATGACTTTATACAGTTAGACATCTACGGAGTGATTATAATTAAACTTTAACTTTCAGACCGCTGTAGAAATAACACCACTGGTCAGAATGACGTCAAATTGCAACGAAATATTATCGAAGAAGGGGGAAAACGTATGTAGCAATAGACGGCGCTGTAAGCATCATAATTTAATAGTGGTCGACTACAAATGACAAATGAATCGTACAACAATGCCTAAGGTGCACGTCTGAGGTTAAACAAACTGTACAACTCAGTGTGCATGGGTGTGCAGCTGTGATACTGTTAGTTACGTAAGCCCATCCAGCACGGCAAGGTCATATCACATCGGATGGGAAAAATCTGTTTTTAATTGTTCTGAGGCCAAAAACCGCAAAAAAAGCATCAGTCGAAATCAAATCGGATTATTATTTTCCATGTGACTGGCGCAAACCATATTCAATATGTTGTCCACCGTTCTGTGCAACAAGTTGAAATCGAGAAATAGCATGTTCCACAACTGATCGAAATGTTTCAGGGGTCACGTTCAGAATGTGTCGCGCAGTGCCTGCCTGCCTCCAAAGCAGCTAAGTTCGCAAACGGAACACTGAACACAACATCTTTCAGATAGCGCCACATCCAGAAGTCACACGGATTAAGATCAGGTGATGGAAACGTCCAAGCTGTAGGTAAATGGCGGCTGAAAATTGTAGTATTTCTGAAATGGCGCTTCAGCAGCTGCTTAACTGGATTTGCAATGTGCGGAGGTGCGCCGTGTTGCATAAAAATGATCCCATCCACACATCCACGCTGTTGGAGAGCTGGAACGAAGTGGTTATGCAAAAGACACTCGTAGCGCCTACCAGTGACGGTACAGGTAACAGGACAAGAAGCGCCTGTTTCTTCGAAAAAAATATGACCCTATGATAAAGGGTGCCGTAAACTCGCACCACACAGCGACCTTTTCAGAATGAAGTGGTACTGGTTGACTTGCGTGTGGATTTTCCGTTGCCCATATTCGACAGTGCTGCGTATTGACGTATACTGTCAGATAAAAGTGGGCTTCGTCTGTCCACAAAATCTTCCACGGCAATCATTGTCCACTTCCATGCGAGCAAGAAATTCTAAAGTCAAGGTCTCGCTTGCTGGCGGGTCAACAGGAAGCAACTAGTGCACATGGGTAATATTGAATGGATTGCAAAGAAGGATGTTTCGCAGGATTTTACGCACCGTGCTCACGGGAATGTCCAATGTTGGGGCAATTCTCCGTGCACTGCACGATTGCACACCACCAATCGTCTCCCCCTGCATTGCTGTGGCCACTGCTTCCACTGACGTCGAATCAATTTGTTTCCTTACTCTATCACGTTGCACACCAAAAGAAATCTGTCTTTTCGAATATCCGAATCATTTTCTCCAGACCCACGGCAGTCATCGGCCCAACGCCCTTTATCAAACCCTTCAGTGTCCGGAGCTTCTGCAGAGCGACGTGTGCACTGTCATCATTCGTGTAATAGAGCTTTACAAGCAGAGCGCGATTCTGCATTGAGACAGTCATGGCGAACGTCGCAGACGCGAAAGGAGGAAAAACCTTACACTCGGCGTGTTTGTACCATCTTCAATGGTTCGTCGCATGACACGTCTTTTCATTTACGTATTCTGACACATACAGCGCCGTCTATTGATCAATTTTCGCACTATTTTTTTCTTCTGTCTTATGTATTCTCTCTTCTCCGATAATATTCCGTTGCAATTTAACGTCATTCTGACTAGTTGTGTTATTCTTACAGAGTTTTGAAAGTTTAACTTTTAATATAATCACCTTGTATTTAGGACAAGTATCTTTAAAGTACCTACCTCAAGAAGTGCGCCATATCTGTACACATAACACGTTCCTTGGCACATCAAATCAGCAGCCGATGTGAACAAATGTATCTGCCATCTTCTATTTAGTTTAGTTCATTGGTCAGTATGGACTGTAACAGAAACTCAAACCTCTGTCTTACAATATGTAAAGGAGGGCTTTCAGGAAGTAAGTACGACATATAGAGCATACATAAGTGAAAACCATGTAATAACAAAAACTTTGTTATATTTTAGGACGTAAATATAAAACTTTTTTGTAGACTATTCAGCACCAAACTTTGTTATATTTTAGGATACAAACATAAAACTTGCAAAGATTTCAATGCTACCATCTGACGATGGACTCAGAACCGGAACTAGTAATAGTACATTAAAATCATTTCGAAAGAGCTTGTGACTGGTTACAGTATTCCTACAGTGTAATTTACGAAAACATCTGCTGTGTTCGCCAGCCGAAAGGGATAAAGTAAGTACGTCTTCCTCCGAGGGTATTTGGATAAGCCAAAAATCCTGGCTGAAATAATTAACAATAACTGCAGATTTGTAGGAGAAACGAAACGAATATTGGTTTCTCCATATGGAGACAAAAACCGTATAATTCAGGTTCATATCCACTGTCTTGAAACTATGAACCCGATACCACATGCAACAACACATACATGAATGTTACATTTATCGAATTTTATTAACACATACAAGCCTTAGGGTCCCAGGGAGAGAACGTGGACGATTATGGTCGTATGTTGGCGCCCAGAATTTTGCGTGCCTTTGCTGAAGATACAGGGCGACGCTAGATAATTTTCGCTAGACGAGAAGAGATCGCTGGGAGTCATGAAATGGAGCTAATGCCATTTTTTAATAAAGAAGTGGAAGGCGCTATGATAACCTATAAAATTAGAGATAGTAACGTTTCAGATCCATTCGCATCCACAGCTGCCACTCTATAATTGAATGCAAGAGGAGAGAAATCAAGAAGAAAGACAAATAGGAAACAACCAAAATATCGTCTGGTTTTTGACTCAGGTCTTAACTGAGCGCAAGACTGTACGAAGATATAAAGCATCAAAAATAGCATTGACAAGTTGAAGAATTCTCGTCGGTGTTTTATAAAATGGCCCGTTCTAGACGCAAGAAGTCCCACCACGTATCTATCTGCAATGAAGAACAGCGAGTCTCAGTTGGGAAGACTGATGTTCAACTACCTCTCCTGAGGTATCTTCGAACTGCCTGCGTTTGAATAACAGGTCCGACGAGACTGAAGAAACGTACACGCTGTTCACTCGACGTTTCAAGGGAATGCAGGTTCTTCAGCATGGAATTAGTGAACAACTTGCAACTACAGGTCACAACCCAGCACCCATTGTCTGTTACAGGATTTGAGTTACATTCTACGTCAACAAATTGCAGACTTGTACATTTCAAGTTAACAGGAGTCTGGACAAATAACACGTTGACGTCTGATCTTCCACCTGTCCCCGAAGATATTAATATCCAGAAGCTACAGCTTGGTGATCCCAAGGACGAAGTACATCAGTGCCTTATTAAGATTTTCATAGATGGAGACAGACTGAATATCCAGTCTGTTGCTATAAATTCTGTTAACATTAATTCGTTTCAGGATGTTCCAGGAGGAAATTGTTGGAGATTATATTCAAGTATTTTTACAATGGTTGTTAAACGTAAAGTACAGGTTTAACGATGTATGATGTTTCGTATTCTTGGTTTCGTGTCGAGAAGAAAGAAGCTAAAATTTGGTAAACTACGAATGACGCCATCATTTTCAGGTTTACCATTTGGGCTCACATCCAGTCAATTTCTCCCTAGTGCAATTTTGCGGCAGTTGGCTACGAGATATAGGAGAATATATACTACTGCAACAGATCTCGATAAATGCACTTTCATGGACAACGTTTACCACCAGTTGCGAGGACGACAGTAACATGGTATCCATATACTGTCAGCTGACAGGCTTGTTTCAACAGATAAAACCTCCAACAGCAGTCGTTATGCAATCGCTAAAATTAGGAACGTAATCCACAGTAATACGTTTTCGGAGTCTATCTCTCATCATCTGACTCTCTAGGTTAATCCTAAATAAAAACAGTTTTACGTAGAATTAACTTAGACAGCCAGATGATGCGAAATAGGCTCCAGAAACGTGTTGCTGTGGACTATCTTTATTAGTGGTTGTATGCTAAAATATTTTTAGCGATTAGCTAAACAGCCGCTACCTCCGGTCCTTAAGACGGATAGTACTAAGAGGGGCGTTCAATAATTGATGCAACACGTCTCTTTCTGAAAGCAAGTTATTTTTATTCAGGATTCCAATACGCCGTATTACTCCTCGCTCTTTCAGCTAAAAACCCTGTTTTTAGCCATAATCTCCGTTCAATGCGACACCCTTACGCTACGTTGCTATGAGCGCCTATATTGGCCCTGTATGCCCTTATAGTGCAGCCGGCCGGTGTGGCCATGTGGTTCTAGGCGCTTCAGTTTGGAACCACGCGACGGCTACGGTCGCAGGTTCGAATCCTGCCTTGGGCATGGATGTGTGTGTTGTCCTTAGGTTAGTTAGGTTTAAGTAGTTCTGAGTTCTAGGGGACTGATGACGTCAGATGTTGAGTCCCATAGTGGTCAGAGCCATTTGAACGTTACAGTACCACTCCACTGGTCTACGTCGGAGCCATCGTCTTGCTGCATCAACAACCTACCCCTGATCCAAGTACTTCTTCCCACGGTGTGCATCCTTCTACGCTCCTTCGTTGCTCTTTATGACCTTCTGTTAGGCGGCGAGAAAATAAACAGGAACACAACGTTGAGTACGCCTCTGGTGGACAAATGTGTCAGCACTACCATCACAGATGTCCAGTTGAGCAGTGAGGTGTTTGTGAGCCGTCGGTCACCTCGAATAAGAGTATTCGCATGTTCCAACATTGCAGGAGTCACAGCTGTATGCAGCCGGCATGCACGTGGGAGATCGAACAGGTTTACGCGACCTTACTGCGATGACACAGTCGCCTCGCCCAACGACTTGCCGTGCTTTTGTTCACTCTCATGTCTCCATAGCCATTCCGCAAGCGCCTATGAATGATTGCGAAACTATGTTTCTCCGCCAAAAGAAAAGGAATATATGTAGGTAAGAAGGGACAGTCTTGTAGGACGGCCATTAAGACATCGCGGAATAGCTTCCACGGCGCTAGTTGGAGTTGTAGAGGGTAAAAACTGTAGAGGAAGACAGAGGCTGGAATACATCCAGAAAATAATTGAGGACGTAGGTTGTAAGTGCTCCTCCGTTACCGCCATTTTCACAGGCTACATACAGCCCCGCCACCTACTGGGACTTCATGAAACTACAGGGGCTAAAGCAAAAATTTTGTACCAGGCCGCACAACAGATTCTTGATTTTTTCAACCTAAGTTGTCCAAGGAACAAAATTCGTCATATTGCTTATTGACACCCCTTCGTAGACTTCCAATGGCAGAATGGGTTACGAACTATACTATACTAACGCGCGAATGGAAAAAGGAAGGGCAGTCAGTTACGGAACATCCTTAGTCTTATGCATCGACTGTGATACGAAATCAGATTCATTCTTCTACTGAATGCCAGTTACCGCACATGACAGCGAAATTCTATGATCCTCCTGGCATCTTTCACCGACATGAACGGAAGGAAAAATTCTTTTTAGGATACATGTGTAGAGGTATACAACGGGACGAATTTCTGCCTCCAAACTTGGATTCCAAACAGAGAATTTGGACCTCACAACGCACCGATATGGAGTCCTTTAGAAAACTCTGATGGGTGGGACTGCACAGTCGCACTCCACAAGCTTCACAGTTCATACATTTTGTGGTGCCTGTGTAAGGGCGTCGGAATGCAGTTGTACATCAGAACATCCGGGACTAAAACAAGGTAGCTCGTTTGGTCGTCGGCAGAAGGAGAGTACCCTCTATCAAAACGGTGACGAATCCGCGGCTTGAGTTTTAGCTGCCTTACTAGGTTCGCGGCTTCTGTGGTATTTCTGCTATTCCACAGGATTTGACGTCGCAAAGGCGAAAATGTTGAGCGATTCCATGGAGACACTGGACTGAATACTAAGTGATGCTAATTTGTAATAGAGTAACTGAAATGCAAGATATTCGGACACCATGGCAGTGGCGACACTGCCGCACAACGAATCCAGCGTATTTGGTATCCTGTGGAACTTCAGTGTAGAAATTACAGTCTTCCATGCTGCAGTGGAATGGGCTTTCAGCTCAGCCAACTGACACTTGGACTTAACAAGAAATCAGACAATTCTCTTCCTGAGACACGACAGATACATTGACTGTTAATGCATGGATGCGTGCCAATGACGCATCAAAACATAGTTTTTTAAGGGGAGGGGGGGGGGGGGAGAGGGGGCGTTCTTCAGTCTTCTAATTAGTTTGATGCGGTCAACTACGAATTCCTCTCCTCTGCCAATATCTTCATCTCAGAGTAGAAGGTTTGAATCCTGCCTCGGGCATGGACGTGTGTGATGTCGTTAGGTTAGTTACGTTTAAGTAGTTCTAAGTTCTAGGGGACTGATGACCTCAGATGTTAGGTCTCATAGTGCTCAGAGCCATATGAACCATTTTCAGAGTAGCACCTACAACCTACGTCCTCAATTATTTTCTGGATGTATTCCAGCCTCTGTCTTCCTCTACAGTTTTTACTCTCTACAACTCCATCTAGCACCGTGGAAGCTATTCCGCGATGTCTTAATGGCCGTCCTACAAGACTGTCCCTTCTTACCTACATATATTCCTTTTCTGCCAAATTCTGCTGAGAACCTTATCTTATCAGTGTACCTAATTTATAACATTCTTCTGTAGCGCCACATCTCAAATGCTTCGATTCTCTTCTGTTCTAGTACTCCCACAGTCCATGTTTCACTGCCACATAATGCTGTGCTCCAAACGTACATTCTCAGAAACTTATTCCTCGAATTAAACTCTTTGTTTGATACTAAAAGACTTTTCTTGGCCAGGAATGCCCTTTTTCCAGTGCTAGCCTGCTTTTGATGTCTCCTTGCTGCGTCCGTCATGCGTTATTTTGCTGACAAGTTAGCAGAATTTCTTAAATATATCTGTATTGTTTTGTTGCCTAGGTAGCAGAATTCCTTCGCTTCATCTGCTTTGTCATCAAAGTTTCTCACTGTTCTCATTTCTGCTACTCCTCATTACTTTCGTCTTTCGTCAATTCACTCTCAATCTATATTCTGTACTTATTAGACGGTTCATTCCATTCGGCTGATTCTCTAATCCTCCTTCACTTTCACTTTGGATAGCAATGACAACAGCGATTATTATCACTGATATCATTTCACCTTGAATTTTAATTCCACTCTTGACCCTTCCTTTTATATCCGTCATTGCTTCATCTATATAAAGACTGAACAGAAGCGGCGAAAGATTGCATCCGTGTCTTACGCTCTTTTTAATGGTAGCACTTCGGTCTTCGTCTTCGAATCTTTTTGTTCCATCTTGGCTCTTGTACATATTTATATTACTGGCCTTCCCCTGTAGCTTACCAGTATTTTTCTTAGAATCTCTAACACCTTGCGCCATTTAACAGGTCGACAAATCCTATGAACATGTCTTGATTTTTCATTAGTCTTTCTTCCATTATCAGCAGCAACGTTACATCTGGCTCTCTCGTACCTTTCTCTATCATAAAACCACACTAATCGTCATCAACACATTCTCTTTTTTTCCCAGGCTCCTGTGTGTTATCCTTGTCAGCAACTTGGATGCATAAGCTGTTAAGCTGATTGTGAGATAATTCTCTCAGTTCTCAGCTCCTGCAATCTTCGTAATTGTGTGGATGACGTTTTGCCGAAAGAGAGATGGTATACCGCCAGACTCATATATTCCACACACCAACGTGAAAAGTCGTTTTGTTGCAATACTCCCCAATGATTTTAGAGATTCTGGTGGAATGTTATCTATCGCTTCTGCCTAATTCGATCTGAAGTCTTAGAAAGCTCTTATAAATTTTGACGCTGGTACTGGATCCCCTACCTCTTCTGCATCGACTCCAGTTCCTTCTTATATCACATTAGCAGACAAGGTTTCCCCCTCATAGTGGGCCTTCAATATTTCGTTTTAGCCTATCCGCTCTTTCTTCTGCATTTAACAGTGAAATTCCCATTGCATTCTTAATGTACCACCCTTCCATTTAATTTCACTGAAAGTTGTTTTGTCTTTTCTACATGCTGAGTTAGTTCTTCCGATAACAATTTTCGATTTCTTCACGTTTTTCATGCAGCCCTTTCGCCTTAGCTTCCCAGAAGCTGTCGATTTTGATGAGAACAATCCTATCACTGAACGTTCCATAGTAATTCACTGACTGCCCTACCTTCATGTTCATAACGAGTCCTACTCCCGTTACACCATTTGCTTCTGCTGTTGATATTACCCTACAGCCATCTGTCCAGAAACCCTTGTCTTCTTTCCATTTTACTTCACTGGTGAGCATTACTATTTCTCTTTTCAGATGTTCTAGTTTTCCTACTACGTTCAAACTTCAGACATTCCACAACCCGACTCGTAGATCATTATTCTTTCTTTGGTTGTTCATTCTTTTTCTCATAGGCTCTTCCACAAGGCTCTCCCTTTCCGAAGATCCGAATGGGAGAATACGCCAGAATAATTTTGCGAATGGAGAGATCATCATGACACTTTTTCAATTACAGGTGACATTCCTGTACATATAAGTTATGCGTCTTTAACGCGTTGGTTTCCATCGCCTCTCTGCATCCTCAGGCCGTTGATAATTGCTGATTCTTCCGCTCTTAGGGGTGATTTCCCACCGCAAGAGCAAGAGAGCGTCGTGAACCTCCATCCGCTCCTCCGCCTTTATATAGTTCTTACTGTAAAATGTCGCACATAATGAGATGGATTTTGCGTTTCACCCATGACTTTAGACTTTCAGAGAAGATCAGGTGCAGATTCATTGCCATGAGTTAGAATAGGCACGAAGCAGTTCCATGCGAATGGCCCATCAGGAAAGATTCCCTGCAGAATACCACGCGCTTAGAAACAAGAGCGAGTTTCCAATGAAATCTAAAATTGAACGTTACATCCCGTCCCTTCAGAGTGGACTTATACGATTATAAGGATGACTTCGCTCTGCAGAACAGAATGTACAAGAAAAGCACCTAGTACTGTCAGAGAGTTCCCACTCATTCACAAAAATGCTCGTTTGACAGAGACACATACATTTACACCATCCAGGAACTGCCATAGTACTGTCAGAATTACGAAATGAATTTTGGGTCTTGAAGAGAAGACAAACAGTAAGAACGGCAATATACAAACGAGCCTTCCTTGAAAAAAGATATCAGATGTGTCGGGGGATGCGAGATAGAAGCTGCTCTACCACCTCACCGCCGCTTGCTGCAGCTGGCGTAGATTTCGCAGGTCCACTTTTCGTCAAGCTCGGTAACTACATACGGAAGTGCTACATCTAACTTCTCGCATCTGCTACAAGAGCCCTTCACTTTGAACTAGTATCAAATACCATCACAGATATATTTTTGATGGCATTCAGAAGATATACTGTCAGAAGAGGGCTGCGAAACACTATTTATTCGGATAATACAAAACTATTTCAAGCTGCGAACATAGAACTAAAAGACCTCATTCATTTCTTTGAGAACACGAGGATCAACCAGCACTTCGCTCACCATGGTGTTTCTCGGAAGTTTGTTGGACCACTAGCGGTTTGGTAAGGAGACTGGTAGGAGCGTCTTGTAGGAACAACGAAAACCTTCTTGAGTATGGTTTTGGGAAAATTTCTAGTAGATGAGGAGACGCGACTTTTTGGAGGAACGAGAAACCGACATCAACTCGAGACCACGCAGTGCTCAGCGGTCCTGAACAGAGTGTACAGAAGGAGGCGAAGCAACGAGAATGGCTCTGAGCACTATGGGACTTAACATCTGAGGTCATCAGTCCCCTAGAACTTAGAACCACTTAAATCTAACTAACCTAAGGACATCACACACATCCATGCCCTAGGCAGGATTCGAACCTGCGACCGTAGCAGTCGCGCGGCTACGGACTGAAGCGCCTAGAATTGCTCGGCCACCGCGGCCGGCAACGAGAAAAGCTGCAAAATTACTTCATGAGGGAATGAAAAAAGGAATATCTGTTTGAGCTCAGGACCTTTCATGAGATCCAGTATCTTGTAAGAAAACCTGTTAAATGTCGAGTTTGAGACATTGTACCCTTGGGGGATGGCAGAGAGTCGAGCCCGCATTATTGATAGAAGACAAAGGATATATGGAATAGTGTGAACCTTAATTCTTCAAAATACGAAAGGAAGGAATATTAGTCAGCCGGTACAACTTGTCATTCTACATGAGTGTGACCAGAGTAGGACTGACTGGAGTGGGGAAGATGATGAGGATTAAATAAATATTATCTTTTTCGTGTCAGTAATATGTATATCTTTGACTGGAGACGAAAAAGTGAAAGATACACATGGTGATCTGTAAATTAAAATATGACAATTTTAAATATTTTCTCAAATTTTTCAACAATCACACTCTGAAGTTATATTACAGATCCCTATTTTGTATAAAACTTCCAATATTTGATCTGAATATATTTGGGATTAAGGGATGGTTAGACACAGTACTGAACTCGAACAAGTCCCATAAAAAGAAAATGTGGAAGAGAGGTCATTTCTGCAGTATGTGAGGTAAGGGGCGAGTTGTGGCACACTGAAAATTTTCTAAGTTCGGAGTTGGCGTGACCGCACGGGCCACTCAGCAAGCTGGGGCCTGGCAGCAGCCACGTGGTGCCAAATGTTAGCTGAGCAAGAGGGGTAGCCCTAGCACTTGGTTAAGCTGACACATGGCTGGGAATACCGTGGCGACGCTGTGTCGATGAAGGAGACATGCCGGGGGTGTCAAAGATGGCTGACTTTGTGAAACGTTAATGGCAGACATTTCACAGTTCGTTAAGAAATTAATAGTAGCCAGATGAATCATGATACCTCAAAAAGAAACATGTACATTACCATTATTTGCACGACAATTCTGATGGTGTAATCAGATTTTTCAATATCTTTATCAGCTTAAAGTTTAGTATCTGATGATAAATTATACAATGTGACATATAATTTTATATATATATAAATTTTCGGTGCCTACAGTGTCACGTCTTTCAGTGTCACACAAATTTTTATTTTTAAAGGGGGTCACTTAAGACTATTTCCATGGGTTCGCCCCTCAAATTTCTCCCTCATATCACAAAATTGTCGTCTGATGTAGTACAAACTGAGAAAATAAATTCCTTTTAAAGCACAGTATCGTATATAATTTATATTCAAAACCTTACACCTGTGTCACAGAACAAATCCTACACCGAGAATACTTTACAAAAGTTTAAGGAAGGAAATGCTTCCGATAATTATTACAGTATTTAAAGAACATCAAAACATGAACAGGCTGAAATGAACAAACAGTACATGAGAGATTAGATTAGATTAGTACTTGTTCCATAGATCATGAATACGACACTTCGTAATGATGTGGAACGTGTCAGGTTAATAAAAGGTGTCTATACAAGATATTACATTAGACAAAATGTTACATGACACTCAATAATTTTTTTTTTTTTTTTTGTGGAGATTCTGAAATTACCTACTTACTATATCCAAAAATTCAGCTAATGAATAGAAGGAGTTGCCATTAAGAAATTCTTTTAATTTCCTTTTAAATGGACTCGCATTCGGGAGGACGACGGTTCAATCCCGCGTCCGGCCATCCTGATTTAGGTTTTCCGTGATTTCCCTAAATTGCTCCAGGCAAATGCCGGGATGGTTCCTTTCAAAGGGCACGGCCGATTTCCTTCCCCGGCCTTCCCTAATCCGATGAGACCGATGACCTCGCTGTCTGGTCTCCTTCCCCGAAACAACCAACCAACCAACAATCCTTTTAAATGCTATATGGCTATCTGTCAGTCTTCTGATGCTATTAGGTAAGTGACCAAAGACTTTTGTGGCAGCATAATTTTCCCCCTTCTGAGCCAAAGTTAGATTTAACCTTGAGTAGTGAAGATCATCCTTTCTCCTAATGTTGTAGCCATGTACACTGCTATTACATCTGAATTCGTTCAGATTGTTAATAACAAATTTCATAAGTAAATATATATATTGTAAGGCTACAGTGAAGATTTCTAGCTCTTTAAATAAGTTTCTGCAGGATGATCTTGGATGAGCTCCAGCAATTATTCTGATTACACGCTTTTTTGCAATGTACACTCTTTTACTCAATGATGAGTTACCCCAGAATATGATGCCATACGAAAGCAGAGAATGAAAATAGGCGTGGTAAGCTAATTTACTCAGATGTATATCGCCAAAATTTGCAGTGACCGCCGGCCAGAGTGGCCGAGCGGTTCTAGGCGCTGCAGTCTCGAACCGCGCGACCGCTACGGTCGCAGGTTCGAATCCTGCCTCGGGCTTGGATGTGTGTGATGTCCTTAGGTTAGTTAGGTTTAAGTTCTAAGTTCTAGGGGACTGATGACCTCAGAAGTTAAGTCCCATAGTGCTCAGAGCCATTTGAACAATTTTTTTTGCAATGACCCTAATAGCATAAGTAGCTGAACTCAAACATTTCAGCAGATCCTCAGTGTGTTTTTTCCAGTTCAACCCCTCATCAATGCACGCACCTAGAAATTTTGAATATTCTACCTTAGCTACCGATTTCTGATCGAAGTCTATATTTATTAATGGGGTCATTCCATTTACTGTGTGGAACTGTATATACTGTGTTTTGTTAAAGTTTAATGAGAGGCTATTTGCAGAGAACCACTTAATGATTTTCTGAAAAACATCGTTTACAATTTCACCAGTTAATTCTTGTCTGTCGGGTGTGATAGCTGTACTTGTATCATTAGCAAAAAGTACCAGCTTTGCATCTTCGTGAGTATAGAATGGCAAGTCATTAATATATATTAAGAACAGCAGAGGACCCAAGACCGAACCTTGCAGCACCCCATTCTTGATTGATCCCCAGTTTGAGAAATCACCAGTTTTTTGCATATTATGTGAACTGTTTATTTCAACTTTCTGCACTCTTCCAGTTAGGTATGATTTAAACCATTTGAGCACTGTCCCATTCATACCACAGTACTTGAGCATATCTAGAAGTATTCCATGATTTACACGATAAAAAGCCTTTGATAGATCACAAAAATCCCAACGGGTGACTTCCGGTTACTCAGAGCATTTAATATTTCATTAGTGAAAGTATATATAACATTTTCCGTTGAAAATCCCTTCTGGAATCCAAACTGACATTTTGTTAAAACTTTATTTTTACAAAGGTGTGAAGCTACTCTACAATACATTACTTTTGCAAGAATTTTGGATAAGGCAGTCAGAAGAGAGATTCGGCGATAGTTGTTGACATCAGACGTATCCCCTTTTTTATGCAGTGGTATAACAATGTCATACTTCTGTCTATCTGGGAAAATACCCTGCTTCAGAGAGCTATTACATATGTGGCTAAGAATCCCACTTATTTCTTGGGAACAAGCTTTTTTTATCCTACTGGAAATGCCATCAATCCCATGTGAGCTTTTATGTTTGAGAGAGTTTATTATCTTCCTAATTTCAGATGGAGAGGTGGGTGGAATTTCAATTGTATCAAATGGTGTGAGTAAGGCCTCTTCCATTAACTGCCTTGCTTCTTCTAATGAACATTTAGATCCTATTTTCTCTACAACATTTAAAAAATGATTATTCAAAATGTTTTCGACTTCCAGCTTGTTGTTTATCAAGTTTCCATTTGCTTTGATGGTGATGCCGTCATCCCGTACTCTTCGTTGTCCTGTCTCCCTTGTAATAATATTCCAAATTGTTTTCATTTTGTTATCAGAGGTATTAATCTCAGACATGATTCACATGCTTCTGGACTTTTTAATAACCTTTCTTAATGTAGCACAGTAGTTTTTATAATATTTGGCTGTTTCTGGGTCATTACTCTTTCTTGTTCTTAGATACAGCTCCCTTTTGAGGTTACAAGATATTTTTATTCCTTTAGTAAGCCAAGGTTTTTTTGCATAGTTTCTTATAATTGGATTTAACTACTTTCTTGGGGAAACAGTTTTCAAATTCTCTTACAAGTGTATCATGAAATAAGTTATATTTTAAATTAGCATCGGGTTCCTGGTACACCTCATCCCAGTCTAACTGCTGAAGATTTTTTCTGAAATTTCTAATTGTTGAATCATTAATTGAACGCACAACTTTGGAAGGTAGTTCTGAATTACTGAATGGAGCTATGTCATATACTGTAACTAGCTGAGCATCATGATCAGAAAGCCCATTCTCAGCAGGACAAAAATTTATATTTTTAAACCTATCTTGGTCTACAAAAGTGTTATCTATCACTGTGCTGCTGACCTTTACCACCCGAGTAGGAAAATTATTTACAGATGTGAAATTGAAAGAACCGAGCAAGACTTCCAGGTCATTCTTCCTATGGCTGTTGATATACTTTCCGGGATGTGAGATCGTGGTCCAAGAACTTTTCTGCTCCTTACGTTTCGTCCAGAACTGCGCTGGACTTTTTCAGAGGCGCTGCTCCGCTGAGTCGGCAAGACTTCTGTTCTACTCCTTTGATATATGTTTATTGAATTTGTTTATGGATTTAATAATGTGTCTTAGAGCATGTTTATGGTCCAGCCATAGCAATATTTATTTAATTTCAAGTTGTTTAAATGTAAATCCAGTATTTCGAATGTGATTCATTATTTTTGTGAGTGTGTGTTGGCTTGGAGACAGTGTGGGAGCGCTCTAGCCAATCACAGCGATCGTTTCCAAAAAGGACACGTGGAGAGACTGTATGGAAGTGGGGGAGGGGGCAGTTCTGAACGGTGCAGCACGAGGGAGAGGACACAAGAGAGCCCAGGACAGTAAAGCGTGACTGACGCACAGTCGCGGGAAAGACTTGGAGAGTGGAGCAGTTTGCGGGAGATAGAAATATTTCGTAGTGCCGACTTGTGCAGCTGTGAGACTTCAGTGGCTTCTGCAGTGAAGACTTAGTATGCGTCTAGGAGTGAATATCTCCCGAGCTATGTTGACTAATTACGTGAAGCAGGAATCTATTGTTTCCCTGTCATTCAACTTATATTTTATTTAATTGCTGGACCGCCGACACCAATAAGTGTTTTACAGTAATAAAGGGCATTCTTAAAGGTACTTCAGCTATACTCGTCATTTAAAGGCTTTAAAATAGTGCCTACAGATTTAATTTAATTGCAATCTTCCATTTATAAATTTCTACATAACATTCATAATTCGCAACTGCCGAGTGATAGGAACCTTCGACCATTCTATTCTTGTGTATATTCATATTCTATACTGCAGACTCAGCAGTATTTGGCTTGTAATGTAATGCGGCAACTACGTATCCCAGCCCCTAGACAACAAAACCAGCCAAAACCTTTAATATTTCAACTCTGAGTTTGAGGGTACACAGTTAAGGGCCACACCACCACATCATTCATTTTTTAAAGCCAGCAATTGGGGTCTCGTCTTCGATTTGTGTCCTGCAAAGTGGTAATTCCTTTGCTCTCTGTTATTCAGCGTACTATGCGAAGTGTAAAAGCCTCTGCAAAACCAGTAGAGATCGGTTTTTTTCCGCAAGTAGGTTTCTGGAAATAGTAAAATTACGCAGTAATTTTTACAATTAACACATGCTATCGATAGAGGTCCTAATTTGACACGTTAAAGGCAATTTGCGTGGGGTCTCAGAGTCTAAGTAAGTTGAGTGCAGGGAACAGTGGCAGTTAGCATGTTTAACAGACAGTGGTATCGGAGACAGCTGGACCACATGGTAACCAGCAGCAGCTACAACTGCATCAGGCGGCTTCTTCAGAGGCGGACGCAGTTCAACAGCGGTACCGTGGCAGCGTCTTCGAGTACTCCAGGGCATCCTTCAGTGTCGACTTCCACTACAACCGACGGCATCGCCAGGGCAGAGGGAACCGTCTCAGATCAGATAAGTGCCTGCGCAAATAGTGAGATAGTGTTTGACTCTGAAGTTCAAGCCCCACTTATAGATCTTGCGAATATAAAAGTCACCTAGTATGTGTAATTCTGAAAACCGAAGTGAGCCGGTTGGTCAGAAATCAGAGCGCAAAAGTGTAACTAGTGGGAATTCAGGCAAGGGGAATGAATGTGGGGGAGATATGATGTCTCAGCTAATGCAAACGATCCAGGGAAGGACAAATAATATCAGTGCAGTTCGAACAGATAGGTTACATTGCAAACAGGTACGGGCAAATTGCAAACAGTTACGGATATAATTCGGACTGATATGGGTACAATGCGAACTGAAATAGGTTCCGCTGTGAATGAGGAAGTTGAAGAAATTATGGGTAACCTTGAGAAAGCAATTGATGATAAAATGTGTACAAGTGGATATTGGGAAAATTAGACGAAACTGTAATATTAAAATCTAAAATAGAAAGAGTAGAAAAATATCTTGGGGAAAAATGGATAAGATACAGGCAGAGCTTGGGGGCAAGGTAAGCGATTGTATAAAAGCGCAAGATGCTCATAAAAGCGACATAAATTTAGCTATTAGTGACATTGCCAATCGTGAAGGTGAGTGGGGAGAAGAAAGAAGTGGGCAAAATTAAAGAGAAAACAGAGTCCAGCATCACTAGTGAAAATGAATTTAAAAAAAAACAAATGCAACAGATAAAAAGTGATTAAAATTCCTTAGCCTTCCAACAGGCCACGGTGGTTATAAATATCCCTTGGGCAAATACCGGATCTGTGAAATGTTACACAGATCACGGAAGATATCATCCAGTAAATTTCTTGGCTGTGTGTAGGGACGCTTTTGTTCACGGCATGTCGGTCGAAGCGAAAATAATATACGTTAAACGGCATTTGGAGGGAGCCCCACAGTCTTGGGCAAATGTTAAATGTAGTTCGTGCGAATCTTACGAAGAGTTCGAAAAGTGTTTTTTTGAATAAATATTGGAGAGAGTCAAAGCAGACGTGGATCCTTAATGAATTTTTAAAAGGGCCGAGTTACAGGTACGGTAACGGGAGGATGAAATATTTTTGCAAGAGCGATCTTGGCAGGCTTATGCAAGTGAAACATCCGTTGGATGTTTTCCTCCTGTGGTCTTTCAGCTAGGTGCAAGTCCCACAATGGTTATGGTCGTTTTACTTATGTTTACTGCATTTTGTAAGACAGTTGTTCTGTACCCTTATTATCAGTTATTCGTTAGATAACATGAAGGCTTTGACGTGCGGATAACATTACTGCTGGTAGGCCTTTCGGGATATAAGGTCGTGGTCCACGAAACTCTCCCGTTCCTAGCGTTTTGTTCAGAACTGCACTGTACAACTACAGAGGCGTTGCTTCCACGTTGCTTCACTGTGATGAGTTTCCGTTGCGTGTGGTTCCCAGTCAACGGATTCAATAAAATAAGGGATGCAGAGGTGACAAGGAGAGTCTGTCGCTCACATCTTTTTATAGCAGGATTGATTTGTGCACCAGTTACTGGGTTTCATATCAAACTCGTCCAACTGTTGATACTATAATGTAAATGTCGTGTGACTAGGGCCTCCCGTCGGGTAGACCGTTCGCCGGGTGCAAATCGATTGGGATGAAATGATGATGATTAGGACAACACAACACCCAGTCCCTGAGCGGAGAAAATCTCCGACCCAGCCGGAAATCGAACCCTGGCCCTTAGGGTTGACATTCTGTCGCGCTGACCACTCAGCTACCGGAGGCGGACTGTTGTTACGATATTGTTCACATTGATAGTGTCACGTGATCCACGAAGGATATGTTTTCACACTTTACGTTTGATTTCCGCACATACACAAAAACAGTTACTTCTCTGTGTAAGACGTGTATATTTCTATTGTTTATTGTCAAATCACAATTTATGAAAGATGTTTATATTTTATTAATAAGATTAAGTAGGAATAATTAATGTTCGTCATGTTGGAAATAATTGTGGTAGCAGGGAATGTCTGCACCAAAGTATTGTTGACAAGAGAGACCGCAAATTGATATAATTTTAAAAAGGGCGGGAGAGACCGCGTATGGATACATTTTAAGAAAAGAGCGGGAAAGACCGCGCATTGATACATTTTGTAATGGTAGCAGGGATTGTCTGCACCAGAAAGCATTGTTGACAGGAGAGATCGCACTTTAGCGTTCGTAGGAAGTCAGTAGTAAGCGAGATGTGAAGCGAGTCGGTAGCAGGTCTGAAGTGAGAGGTTGAGAGGAGTGGTGTGCCTGCCAGCCACTAGCTATGATTTACAAGAGATTATAAACGGATGTACAGAGACATCAGCTAACTATTATAATAAGAGGAACTAATATTATTGAATTAATTTTTTGAGAAACCCAAGACTACTGAAGGTATGTTTGCGCATTGCTAGTTGTAAGATTATTGTAAAAAGTAAGTCCCATTTGAACGTTTGTAAAATCATTTCATTCAGAATATAATTAACTTTTGCCAGCAATATTGCATTTCTAATTATAATCCATCCCAAAAACCTACAACGTAAAACTTTGCAAAATTTATTTGTTGTCAAGAAAAAGTTTAACTGTGAACTACGTAACTTCAGTCAAATTAGTTAAAGAATAACGTCAGCTTTGCTATTAAAGAATAACGTCAGCTTTGGTAATAAATACAGCCACTTATTGTGACAGCCCAACAGCAGCTAATAGAGTATAGTAAAAGAGAGTATATTCATGTCGCAGTTCGATGTAGCAGTCAGATGGCGATTCAGTAACAGTAAAAAAGGTAAGGGACAGTTTTGGGTTATTGCAGATAACGACTGAGGGCCACGACGACGACACATTCTATGTTTCCTCGAAATAATCAGAAAATCACTTTTAATAAGAAGCAATTAAATTTGTATGCGAAGATAGAGAAAGAGAATAAATTTCAAAGGGGAGATTTCATTTGTTATTATTAAGCAAGAGATAGAAATCCTAAGGAAAGGTTACATAGGTTATTGTAAAAGGGAAGGTTATCAATAACAAAAGAGGTATAGAGGAGACAGGAAGGTTTCATCTGTTTTTGTTTGAGCGGTGATAATACCGCATCGCTTGAGTCACTTCGTGATGAACGCGGATGATTCTCACGTAGGGATACACGAGCGAACACACGCGACACAGATGATTTCCGAGACAGTCAAGGAAAGACACCTTTATGGGAGGGAAATCGAACAGATGGTTGAATTTCCCACCAACGAAATAAAACTTCAATAAGGAAGACAATTATAGGCTTTCAGCTTCATGATTTTCCCCAGCCAAAGAAGTGAATACGCAGCCACGGTTGCTCGACGAATACAAACAACGACTAGAAAGTCACCTCTGTGGCACTACGATTGTGGTTTCATAAATATTCACTCGTCCTCCTCACTCTTTCCATTTCGCATTCTATCCAATGACGATGGTCCATCAGTAGTAATGGGAAGAATTCCACCCAATAACTCTGCTTCTATTGAAAGAGAGTGGAAAACTCCCTTTTGTAAGTGAATGCGACACTGACAGTGTTAAGCAAACAGGGAACACCAGAAGATCGTGAATAATATCCCAGAAATGCAGTCGAAACGTTGTTTGTGTATGAAGAAATCGAAGAGGAACATGACTTGGCCTAAGAATCTAGAGATTCTAATTTCCATAACAAAACTCCTTTGTAGGACTTTTTTTCCAAAGTTATGATGTAGATATCACTGATTAAAGTATGTCTATGTTTTTTTTTTTTTGAGTCCTCGTTACGACTACAGAAGTATAAAAAATTTTCTGTAATGTCTTTGTAAAGATTAGAAATAAATTAGATCATGTGATACCACACCAAAATATAGAAAAGCTTTGGTTCATGAGAACGAAGCTATGATCCACAAAACATACACTATGTGATCAAAAGTATTCGGATACCTGGCTGAAAATGACTTACAAGTTCGTGGTGCCTTCCATCGGTAATGTTGGAATTCAATATGGCGTTGGCCCACGCTTAGCCTTAATGACAGCTTCCACTCTCGCAGGCATACGTTCAACCAAGTGCTGGAAGGTTTCTTGGGGAATGGGAGCCCATTCGTCACGGAGTGCTGCATTGAGGAGAGGTATCAATGTCGGTCAGTGAGGCCTGGCACGAAGTCGGCGTTCCAAAGCATCTCAAAGGTGTTCTATAGGATTCAGGTCAGGACTCTGTGCAGGCCAGTTCATTACATAGATGTCATTGTCGTGTAACCACTCCGCCACAGGCCGTGCATTATGAACAGCTGCTCGATCGTGTTGAAAGATGCAATCGCCATCCCCGAATCCCTCTGCAACAGTGGGAAGCAAGAAGGTGCTTACAACACCAATTGAGGCCTGCGCTGTGATAGTGCAACTCAAAACAAGGGGTGCAGGCCCCCTCCATGAAAAACACGATCACACCATAACACGACCGCCTCAGAATTTTACTGTTGGCACTATTGAATCGTCACTCCATACAACGTTTTTCCACTTTTCAATTGTCCAATGTTTAAGCTCCTTACACCAAGCAAGGCGTCGTTTGGCGTTTACCGGCGTGATGTGTGGCTTATGAGCAGCCGCTCGACCATGAAATCCAAGTTTTCTCACCTCCCGCCTAGCTGTCATAGTACTTGCGGTGGATCCTGATGCAGTTTGGAATTCCTGTGTGATGGTCTGGGTAGATGTCTGCCTATTACGTATTACGACTCTCTTCAACTGTCGGCGGTCTCTGTCAGACAACAGACGAGGTCGGCCTGTACGCTTTTGTGCTGTACGTGTCCCTTCACGTTTCCACTTCACTACCAAATCGGAAACAGTGGACCTAGGGATGTTTAGCAGTGTGGAAACCTCGCGTACAGACGTATGACACAAGTGACACCCTGTCGCCTGGCCACGTTCAAGGTCCCTGAGTTCCATCGAGCGCCCCATTCTGCTCCCTCACGGTGTTTAATGACTACTAAGGTCGCTGATATGAAGTACCTGGCAGTAGGTGGCACCACAATGCACCTAATATGAAAAACGTATGTTTTTGGGGGTGTCCGTATACTTTTGATCACATACTGTATGTCTCTCTTTGTCCATTAATAACCCTACTCCAAAAAAAAAGAAATAAAGCAGTTCGCTAATCATAAATTAATTGGCGTTGCCAAATAAACTGTTCTCCAACTAGCAAGCTTTCGTGTTCCATTTAACTTTCGTTACAATTACGCAAGAATCGACAATTCCCTTTCGCCGTGTGTAATTACTGGAAATTATCAGAATAGAGTGAAAAATGAAATATAATGGGAGAACAATTTAGTCAGCTATGGTACGAGGCTTCATTTATTTGTCTAATTTACAGCTTATGCGAGGTAAACAGCTATATACGAAGTAAACATAACGGTGATTACTTCGCAGTAATTATTCATGAGAGCTAAATATTGAGTTATTCTTTCCAGGCAATTGCTGACCGAATGTAAAATTAGCTATAAACAATGCAAAGCCCGTACATGAATAATCTGTAGAGCACACACGTGCTTATTTTCCATCAGTTAAATGTTCCCCCAATTTCTCAGCGATCGGTGAAGCTAACCACACAGCTACTAGCGGCAGGGAAAATTTAGTACTCTCTCTTGTGTGCGCTGTGAATTCTAGTCTAGATAAGAGTCTAAATATCTTCTTTCTCTGAAGTAGTTCACAGACGAACTGGATAACCTGAAATGCCTCAGTAACCATATAACGAAGAATGTGACAAACCGACAACAACATGGCTCGCTTCGTTGTCCTGAGTGGTGCTATGTTTGCCAACGACACCTTCCAAATGAGTTGTAGAAAGCAATTACAAAAGATGCATTGGCTACTAAAATTGTGATATCTAAAAATTTAATTTTCAAGAAAAAACTTTACCTGTAAATAATAGATGACAAAAGATTTTTTCCAGGAACTTGTACATTGTGAAGAGGAGGGAAATCTTCTCAATTATTATAGCATGTGACATATCATCATCCTTTTTATACACCATCAAAAGTGATAAACATAAAAAACATAAAACAGATAAAGATTGGTAATGCTACCGGAGAAGTGGAACAACAAACGAACTGGAAAGCGTCTGTCTAGCGCTTGAGAAAGCTTTTGACAATGTTGACCGGAATACTCTCTTTCAAATTCTGAAGGTGGCAGGGGTAAAATACAGAGAGCGAAAGGCTGTTTACATTTTGTACATAAATCAGATGGCAGTTATAAGAGTCGAGGGACATGAAAGGGAAGCAGCGGTTGGGAAGGGAGTGAGACAGGGTTGTAGCCTCTCCCCAATGTTACTCAATCTGGATATTGAGCAAGCAGTAAAGGAAACAAAAGAAAAGTTTGGAGTAGGAATTAAAATCCACGGAGAAGAGATAAAAACTTTGAGGTTCGCCGGTGACATTGTAACTCTGTCAGAGACAGCAAAGGACCTGGAAGAGCAGCTGAACGGAATGGACATGGTCTTGAAAGGAGGATATAAGATGAACATCAGCAAAAGCAAAACGAGAATAATGGAATGTAGTCAAATCGGGTGATGCTGCGGGAATTAGATTAGGAAATAAGACACTTAAAGTAGTAAATGAGTATTGCTATTTGGGGAGCAAAAAAACTGATGATGGTAGAAGTAGAAAGGATATAAAATGTGGACTGGCAATGGCAAGGAAAGCATTTCTGAAGAAGAGAAATTTGTTAACATCGAGTATAGATTTAAGTGTCAGGAAGTCGTTTCTGAAAGTATTTGTAAGGAGTGTAGCCATGTATGGAAGTGAAACATGGACGATAAATAGTTTAGACAAGAAGAGAATACAAGCTTTCGAAATGTGGTGCTACAGAAGAATGCTGAGGATCACACGGGTAGATCACATAACTAATGAGGAGGTGTTGAATAAAACTGGGGAGAACTGGAGTTTGTGGCACAACTTGACTAGAAGAAGGGAACGGTTGGTAGTACATGTTCTGAGGCATCAAGGGATCACTAATTTAGTATTGGAGGGCAGCGTGGAGGGTAAAAATCGCAGAGGGAGACCAAGAGATGAATACACTAAACAGATTCAGAAGAATGTAGCTTGCAGCAGGTACGGGAGATGAAGAACCTTGCACAGTATAGAGTAGCATGGAGAGCTGCATCAAACCAGTCTCTTAGAATTGAAACAGACTGCTCCAGTCAACATTATCAAAAGCTTTTTCTAAGTCTATAAATGCTATAAATGTGGGTTTGCCTTTCCTTAACCCATCTTCTGTGAGAAGTCTTAGGGGCAGTATTGCCTCGCAAGTTCGTAAAATTTTCTGGAATGAAAACTGATCTTCCCTGAGGTCAGTTTCTACCATTTTTCCATTCTTCTGAAAGGAATCGTTTTAATATCGTACAGCTGTGGCTTTTTAAAGAGATAGTCTGGTAATTTTCACACCTGTCAGCAACTGTTTTATTTGGAATTGGGATTATTATATTCTTCTTCAAGTATGAATTTACAAATTATAAGTAATTTTGATAGAGACTTTCCAAATAGAGCAGAAATATATCGCCAAGTGGTTCAGTTGAGGAAGGAAGAGAATGTGTTAAAAATATCATTCCACAAAACTTTAATCAATGAAAAGTAGTACCAACATCCTTCACTGTAATTAATAAAATTATAAAAATTTTAGAAAAACGAAAGCTTATATGGTGCTGATGGAATTTGAAACAGAATTTTGAAACGTTGCCATAACTTGATAAGTAATATCCTTAGTGATATATGTAATGCACCACTGGCACAAGGAATTTCCAGACAGATTAAAATATGACGGTTTTAAACCTCTTTATAAGAAAGTTTACAAGAAAGGCTTAAGTAATTATCGTCCAGAATCCTTACTGACATCATTTTCTTGGGTATTCAAAAAGAGTGGAAGAAAGGTGTCCATGAATAATCCCACATTTAAGAAGAAACTATTTTCTTATGACACCACACTTTGGACTGCAGATGAGTTTCTTGACTGAAATTCCCTCACCATATATGCAAGTATAAAAAATTAGGTATAGGCGGATGTTATTTATTTTATTATTTCAAAGACGTTTGATTGTGTAAACCATGGTTGTCTCTTGGGGAAACTTAATTGATACAGAATAAGTGGCATTACACACAAGTAGTGTTAATCATAGCGAACAAACAGAATACTGAAAGTTGTGCTGAATATGTCAAACAATAGTGGAAGGAGAGAAAATTTTAGTGACTTGGGAGGCATCACGAAGGTGTACACAGGGCTAAATCTTGGTTCCAATACTGTTCCTTGTACATGGTGATTACCTCTGGCAGTGGAATAAATGTTATAGTCTTGTTGTTGCTAAGATTTTAAGTTAGGCAGTCTCAAGAAGTAGGCAGGTGTAAAGATTGGGATTATTACTCCAATGCAGATTGTGTAGTGTGTACTGACATGAGATATCCCAGTGTACAATGTTTGCACTGCAGTCTGTGTTTACAGATTGAAGTACTAAAGTCAGTCACGCCTAACGAAATAGTGTTGTACCCAGCGACGGAACTTGCAGCCATGATTTTTGTGTATGAGCAAGAAAATTGAAGGAGCAGAATAGTGGAACGTTTGTACGGCACCAAATATCCGCGTATAAGATACCAGGATCACATCTTGTTTTCAAGATTTTTCCAGCGATTATGTGAAACAGGGCAGTTGGTATCACAGAACAATGATTGAAGAGAACGACCAACTATGTAGACTCATGACCGCAAGATGTAGTGCTCTCTCGAATGGATGAGGAGTTTTCAATCAGCACTCTATCACTTGGACGTGAAAGAATGTTTCACAGAATGCTGTGTGGTGAGTAATATGGCAAATGCAGCCACACCCCTACTATCCCCTCTTTCTGACATCTGACCTCATGTTGCTTTCAGGTAATGGATCTGATGGTATCTTAAAGTCGATTCTCACATTCCTATCCATGTATTTTTGATGGATGACGCTTGTTTCACCAGAGACGGAATGCTAAATAGTCTCAGTATACAGTCACGTTTGGGCCCATGAGAACCCCCATGCTACACTTGTGTGAGCAGGTATAGTCAATAATTACTTACTAGTCCAGTTTCTTCTTCCTTCCCTCTTAAAGGCACCATTGTACATAGTGATGATCAGAGATGTGTTATCCAGGTTTCTGGTACATATTGCACCTGTTACTGGTCATCGTACATGGTTTCAACATGATGGAGCCAGACCTCACTTGAGACTGAGAGTTCGTGAATAGCAGGACCAGGTATTTCCTGAACAGTGGGTAGACAGAGGAGGTCCTGTTTTATGGCCAGTACGTTCGCCTGACCTTACCCCACTTAATTTCTTCTTGTGGTCCACGTGAAATGTGTTGTATACGAGACAGCTGTCGAGACGATACGCTCGCAAGAATTATGGCTTCCTGCAGCACTGTTCAAATGACGCCAGAGATATTGGAACGGGTATAAGAGAACATCTCGTCACGATTCCTTTCGTGCATTGACGCTGGAAGGCGCCATTTTGAACAACTACTATAAATGTCGTCTTGAGAGACTTGTGCAAGTAAATGGGATTCATTATTGCTGTAACGTAGACTTACGATTGTCGGTCTGTCTAATATCAAGTTACATGCACCATTACTAGCGCATCAACTGGGGAAATTATCTGAGGGTATTTGGAGTATTCAGCTGGACCCCTGTACGTTACGATCAAGGCTCGGAAGAAGGGAGCCAAAGTTTGAGCGCTGCACGAGGCTAACGAGGAATTCGAGTATATTTTTGCTTATGCCTTTCGAGGCGGTCGTTTCCGGACTAGGCTCCTTTACCTCAAATTGATACATTTACCCTCCTCCAACATCCTTGAAAGGTTGTAACGACGTCACGGAATCACCCTCTAAGTGTGAATGGTCTGCCACTTAAAATTCATCAGACAGATTTGGTAATGTTTGCGGCTGATACTAGTGTTACGATTAATCTCGTTAGAGAGAATGGAACAACAGAAACTGTTAACGGTGTTTTCAAAAGAATGCTACATGCTTCTCTGAAAAATGACTCTCCCTAAATTTGTATTAAGTTATGAGCAACAAAAGCAGTCATACCAATAACCGATCTGGCACATGAGTAGGAGGCAGTAAAATGAAAAATGTTATAAATTTTTGGGTGGACATGTTGGTTTAAACTCAAACTGCATGTGCAGGTTACTGAGAATGTATTGATGGCGAAAAAGGTACAGTAAGGATTATATGATAATATGTGCTGTTCACCTGCAATCTTCTTGTAGGTACCCATTCAAGGAGGTTTATTATCCATAATTCCAGGAGTCAGTGGCTCAGAAACGAGTTCAGTATGCATCAGAGAAAGCCTTTAATAATTTTCTCATTGATATGAAATGTTTGGTAGCAAAGTAAGTTTTAAATATAAACTACAATCATTTCTTCTAGACAACTTCTATTCTATAGATGAAATTTTATTTAAAAACTGGTGGCATGTAAAGAAAGCTAGATTTTTAGTGAAACTGCTTGAATAGGACTATGTCCTAATGTGTTCATCAATGTTACAATTAAAAATGAATCAATCGTGCAAACTAACTCGATCTATGCTGAAGCGCCAAAGGAATTGGTATACATTCAGATACAGAGATAGGCCGAATACGGTACTGCGGTCGCCAACGCCTATGTAAGATAAATAAGTGTCTCGCACAGTTGTCAGATCGGTTACTGCTGCTACAGTGGCAGGTTATCAAGATTTAAATGGGTTTGAGCTGGAGTTATAGTCGGCGCAAGAGCGATGGGACACAGCATCTCCGAGGTAGCGAGAAAGTAGGATTTTCCCGTATGACCATTTCACGAATGTATTGTGAATATAAGAAATCCGGTAAAACTTCAGATATCCGACGTCGCTCCGGCTGGAATAAGATCCTGCAAGAACGGGACCAACCACGACTGAAGAAAATCGTTCATCGTGACAGAAATGCAACCCTTCCGCAATTTTCTGCAGATTTCAGTCCGAACCATTCAACAAAACATCACTGAAATAGGTTTTCGGAGTTGAAGGCCCACTAGTGTACCCTTGACGATTGCACAACACAAAGCTTTATGCTACGCCTGAGCCCGTCGACACCGACAATGGACTGTTGATGACTGGAAACATGTTGCCTGGTCGGACGAGTCTCGTTTCAGATGGTATCGAGACGATGGACGCGTACTGGTATGGAGACAACCTCATGAATGTATAGACCTTATATATCAGCTCAAACTGGTGGAGGCTCTTTAATGGTGCGGGGCGTGTGCAGATGGAGTGATATGGGACCCCTGATACGTCTAGATACCTCTCTGACAGATGACACGTACGTAAGCATCCTGTCTGAACACCTGCATCCATTCATGTACATTGTGTATTCCGACGGACTTGTGCAATTCCAGCAGACAATGCGACACCCCACACGTCCAGAACTGCTACAGATTGGCTCCAGGAACACTCGTCTGAGTCTAAACCCTTCGGCTGGCCACCAAATTCCCCAGACAAGGACATTATTGAGCACATCTGGGATGCCTTGCAACGTGTTCTACAGAAGAGATCTTCATCCCGTCGTACTCTTACGGATTTATGGACAGTTCTGCAGGATTCATGGTGTCAGTTCCCTCCAGCACTACTTCAGACATTAGTCGCGTCCATGCCACTTCGTGATGCGGGTCTTCCGCGTGCTCGCGGGGGCCCTACACGATATTAGGCAGGTTTCTTTGTCTCTTCAGTGCACTTCATTTCGATAAAAAAATCATTCTAATGATGTATTTAACATGTAACTTATTAATTAATCTGTCTCTAAAACTCGATACAGTACATCCTCGTCAGTCATCCGACGTACCCGTTCAGTATTCGACGTTATATTCTAGCACCACATTTAAGAAGCTTCTGTTCTCTTCTTGACTGAGCTGTTTATCGTCCATGTTTCACTCCCATATAAGGCTGCACTTTAGACAAATGTCTGCAAAAACGAGTGTATAAAACTTTAATTTTAATTCGATGCTAACTTATTTCTCCCTTTCAAAATAGATTTTCTTTGTACAGCAAGTCTATGTTTTACACCCTCTATTTTTGGTTTACTTCATTTGCACCAGATGTTCGTTTTCTGAAGCAGTTGCGTGCCGTTTGTCTCTAGTGCTACTCTCGAGTTGGCTGACGCTACTACGAGCAGGTCATCTGCATACGCCACCTCACCACTTACCCTGTCCACACCATCCAAGGTGTTCACCAGAGGCTCAACTGCTATATCCCAAAATACTTTTCCGCAGATCGAGCCCTAAGGATTTCCCTTTGGTATTTCCTTGACAACAATGCGTGTACCAACCCTCCACTCGGCCACTCCACATCTGCAGTAGTCGAGGAGGCTATTGTAGAGGGAAGGTGATAGCCTAATTTGTCTTAGCCTGGTGAAGATGGAAAGCAACTACGGGTTGTCAAAAGCTCCGGTTATGTCGATTAATACGGCGGCCACGTATTTGTGGCTGATGCTAATTGTAACTGTCAGTGCTTGGTTGACGGCGTCTTCTATTGATCTAGCTTCCCTGAAGCCGAACTGACGGAGCGTTAGGCGGACGAGGCTTCTGTGCGATCGTAAGGTGTCACAAAGGAGGCTTTCCTGTACCTTGTCGAGAGTGTTTAAGAGGCAGATCGGTCGGTACGTTTTGGGGTGCGTTGGCTCTTTGTCTTGTGATTTCCTGATTATTAGCCGGCCGGAGTGGCCGTGCGGTTCTAGGCGCTACAGTCTGGAACCGAGCGGCAGCTACGGTCGCAGGTTCGAATCCTGCCTCGGGCATGGATGCGTGTGATGTCCTTAGGTTAGTTAGGTTTAATTAGTTCTAAGTTCTAGGCGACTGATGACCTCAGAAGTTAAGTCGCATAGTGCTCAGAGCCATTTTTTTTTCCTGATTATTACCACATTATCAGTTTTCCAGAGATTTGGAATTCTGCTTGTTAGAAGTGTCTCGTTGAAGATATTAGTAAAAAAAAAGCTGTGATTTGTGTTGCTTTTGTCTTAATGTTTCTGTAAGTATTTTATCTGGGTCTGGTGCTTTTCGGTTTTTAAGCCTGCTAATTGACGTCGTGATTTCTCCCTGTGAGAATGGGATGGATACACTATCACTGATGTATGTTTGCCTCATTATCTCTCTTCGGTCAACATGGTGTCGCTCATCTTGTGTGGGCTAGTCATCTGGGAGGAGCCTGTTGAGGAGATAATCTGCTGTGCTTCTCGATCCTCTGGTCATTGTGCCGTCAGCTTGTTTTAGTGCTGACAGAACTGTCGGTGTCTTAACTCGTTCTGTTTCTGTCTTGAATGGTTGTCCTCAGATGTCGTTCTGCAGCTGGGTTTTGACGAAAATGATCCAGTAGTCTTGCCTTGTTGTCTTTTTTAGTTGTCATTGGTATTTCTGTTTAGCGTAACGATAAAGGCAGAGTCTTATCTGTCTTTCAGGAGCTGTCTTTGCTTGCTGGTAGTACTTTCTGTTGTCCCGTGAATCCTTCCTTAATCTTGCCAGTTCTCTCGACTACTTTTGTTTCTGTCCCCAGCCAGTTTTTGCCTGTGGTATAGCTGCTTCCTGTGCTCTTTGTAGGACCTTTGCCAGTACATGCGTTTTGTAATCTATATTGCCTTGAACAGTGTGTTGTGAGGACGCCTCAACAATAACCCGAACTTTTTGCAGGTCGGCCCATCCTACGAGTTCATGGTCTATGTTATGTGTATTGACATCTATGTTAGTGGTTAAGCGATTGCGTTGTGGACGCTCTGTGTGGCTCTATATAATACCCTCCACGTGTTGACTAGTGGAACAGATTTTGCGTCCCCTAGATAAAGATCTCTGTTACCTACGTCACCGGCGTCTCCGCGGTAGGTAGGTGACTGACCCTCCCTATTCAGTGTGAAGAGGCTCCATTCATTTACCACGTCAACCACTACTTGTCCTCTGTCGTCAGTCCTATCTGAGTTCCACAAGGGAAATTTTGCGTTGTTATCGGCTAGAATGAGCAGCCATTTTCTTTCTGAGTGTTGTGCAATGTCTTTTTTTTTTTGTCTAAGAATGATTTTATATCATACGATTAATGAGCGTATATAGACGACATGAGCCATACATCCTGTCCGTCTGATATTTCTGCTGTGGCGATGTGGTCACAGTAAAATTGGGTGATGTGTGTTACTATGATGTTTTTATTAACTACTGTTATAGCGGCTTTCGGGTTTGGCGTTCCTGCTATTGTGATGTAATGTAAGGGGGCCCTGAGATCTTCCCGACTCGCAGAAAGGGTTCCTGACCGCAGGCGATGTCTGCTTTTGTTTCAGCTAAATGCCTAGCTAATTCCATGTTTACTAGGGTACTGTCCTGGAAATTTAGTTGTATTACCTTCAAAAAGCCTATCTAGTGAAGGAAAAACTCTTCGGTGTGGTTTGTTTAAAATGCAGAAACACACGCCCATGTGCCCTCGCGAAGTCCTTGTATTCCTTCCCTAGGTTTCGGCGCTCTCCTCTTCGCGCACTTGCCTCCCCTAAGAGCTTACATAGTTCTTTGGGTTCGTTGGGAGATTTTCAACTGTTAGGATCATCTTGTCTGTTTTTCCTGTAGTTGGGAAGCAGATTTTATCCCCGACTTCATACTTAGTTAGAATTACATATGAGGAGCTTTTTGAAATATACCCTTGTTTTCTAGTATGGTCAGCCGTAGGTTAGCTTCTGAGATTTCGTAGTTCACGTGATTAGCGGTATTCTGCTTGTGGTCCTTGGTTGTGTCTGATTGGTGTTCTTGGTTGTTCGTTTGTTGCTCCGATTTCGAGTAATTTTGTAGTGTAGCATGTTTTCCCTGCTTCTTATTTTCTGGTGGTGTGGAGTTTGGTGTGTTTTCGCTGAGCATTTCCCCTGATAATGAGTTCTTGTTTTGGCCGGCCGCTGGTGGCCGAGTGGTTCTGGCGCTACAGTCTGGAACCGCGCGACCGCTACGGTCGCAGGTTCGACTCCTGCCTCGGGCATGGATGTGTGTGTTGTCCTTAGGTTAGTTAAGTTTAAGTAGTTCTAAGTTCTAGGGGACTTATGACCTCAGCAGTTGAGTCCCATAGTGCTCAGAGCCATTTGCGCCATTTAGTTCTTGTTTTATCTCTACCTGGGACTTGTTCGTGAAAGCTGACTGTTGTATGTCCGTTTCTGGGGTGGTTGTGTCTGACGTTGTACCGGTGCGGGATGTGTCTTTCTGTTCAGTTACCTTACTGATTTGTTTTTCATAGTGACAGTGTGTGCTACCTCCGTAGACATAGCGAATTGGTGTAATACGGGGTCTACATTTGTTTGAAATCATTTACTGCTTGTTGTGCGGGTAGTGTGTAATTGACTTTGTTTGAGTTTGGCTGTTGTGCTGAACTCTGTGACATCTTCATTTCCAGGACGGACGCTCAAGGCCGTCGTTACATTTCTGTGTACTGTCTAATCGCATTTCGTCTTTGAGTTCGTCAACTCGTAAAAGGAGACCGGCCTGGAAGATCGCCCAGTCAAACATGTAATGATTCAGGTGTCTGGCTACTTCATATTCATTTTCACCCTGCATGCACATATCGTCTATACAGTCGGTAACGCTGAAATACCTAAATTGTATTGTCTCCCAGAACTGAATCATTACATTAGTATTAAAACTAAACTCCTCTAGAACAGGACATAAAGGTCGTACGGTACCGACCGACCGCTGTGTCATCCTCAACCTGCAGGCGTCACTGGATGCGGATATGGAGGGGCATGTGGTCAGCATACCGCTCTCCCGACCGTATGTCAGTTTCAGAGACCGGAGCCGCTACTTCTCAATCAAGTAGCTCCTCAGTTTGCCTCACAAGGGCTGAGTGCACCCCGCTTGCCAACAGCGCTCGGCAGACCGGACGGTAACCCATCCAAGTGCTAGCCCAGCCCGACGGCGCTTAACTTCGGTTATCTGAAGGGAACCGGTGTTACCACTGTAGTAAGGACGTTGGTGTTACAGTAGTATTAATATCTACATTTGAGGGCTGTAATAACCCCTGTGTTGCCGCCAGGCAATAGTTCGCCTTCAGCCTCTCATCGTAGTCGATTTGTACCATTGCTGTTTGCGTTATTAGTTACGTCTGTTCCTGTGTTTGTGAGGGGCTGGGGGGGGGGGGAAGGGGATTTCTGAGAATTATGGTAACACTCCTTATTAATGGAAGCTGCCCAGAACGTGGTAATCGGTGCACTTCATTTGTCTTTCGTGTATGACAGTCTGGCCCCCCTGTCTCACCGCATGTTCTACTTCTGTGTTTGCGTGGTATACAGCCTATAGGATTCTCCTCCCTGCATTCCGACATTTTGTGTCCAGGTTTGCACATCTCCCACATACTTGGTCCTTGTCGCAACGCTTTGATGGGTGACCGAAGCCCCAACAGTTAAAAAATTTTGTACAGCATCAAAGTCCTTGATATACAAAGATTCTAACTGAATAAAAACTCTTTCTTTTTGAAGCAGCAGTAGTCGTATTCTTTGCGACACTTCTAAAATATTGTTTAATGTCCTTCCGCCCATTTTTAAATTTTATTTTAACCTCACAGTCGAACTCGTCTTTAGTAATTTGTTCACTCAAGTTTCTTTCGTAGAGCTCGTCTAAGAGTTCCTGGTCAGTTAATTATGCTGAGACTTGGTGCACCACCAGCAGGGGTCTGAACTTCTCGGGTTCTTCACACCTAATGTCCCTAAGCTGTGCTGTTTTTCTATTACCTTTTCCTTGTCTACTTGTGATTCTGTTTCAATTATTACAGTGTTTGCTGTTGCGCCGATTGATTTTATTTGTAATTTATCTTTCTTGGGGTTAATTGTTTTAGTAACAGTTTCTTTAATGGGTCTCGCATCTTGGTTGGCTTCTGATTTAAAGAAAAGTGTGGTGGACTGTTTAGCTTTTGTTTGTTGAATGCCTTCCTGTACTTTGCTTTTAGGTTTTGCAATCGGACCAGCAGGCGCAACCGCTGCAAATGAAAGTGAGAGCAATTCATTCTCTGACTTTAGTTTCTGACTTTCGGATTTGAGTTACGCTACTTCTTGCTGCAGGCGCGGAATACATTCCTGGGCATCGGGTGCGTTTGCAACCGCTAGTTCCTTTCTGAGTATGGTTTTTCCGTTCTGAGCTCTTCATTTTGTCCATAAAGCCAGGATTGATCCAGTGCGAGTACCCAAATTTTGTCTCTAACCTGCGATGTCATTGTGGTTGACGACCTTTTTGTTTTAGTTCATTCTGGAACTGCGCTAAGATCTCATCTACAGCGTGTATTATTTTAATTTCCATTTTCTTTCTTTTGGGAAAACTCTTCGCTGGACACTACTCATGTTATTGCCCCCGTGCTCCTGCTCTGAACAGACTGTATAAGGACGGCTTTAATAGCTTTGTGTGGGCTAGGATTTTCTGCTGTGGGAGGTTGTTGGGGAGCCAAAGAAGGCCCGTTGATAATTAGAATGATTTCTTTATTGAGGCTTGGTTGCAGTCATTAGTGGGCGCCCTCCGTTGCTGGACGGTTGGTGCTGCGCTCCCCGTGTTTCCTAGCCGCAGTGAGTGCGGCTGGTGGCTGCGGCTGCAGCGACATAGGGCCGCGCCACGTTGCTGGCTTCGGGCGTCTCCTGGAGGTACTCCAGCGAGGGCAGAGGCCGTTGGAATCTCCCGTCGTACTTCCGGGATGGCGACCAAGTGTGGAGCTGCCCCTGCCGTCCAGAGGCTTAGGCAGCAGGCAGCGCCTGGTGTCCCGTGTCCTGGTTGAAGCAGGTGCACGCGCGTCGTCGGCGCGGCGCAGAGTAACACACGCTCCACGTCACATCGCTGTCCAACTGTTCGACGATGACGGGCTGGTTAGTGCGTCCTTCTCCGTGCTGATTATCTACATCTACATCTACATCCATACTCCGCAAGCCACCTGACGGTGTGTGGCGGAGGGTACCTTGAGTACCTCTATCGGTTCTCCCTTCTATTCCAGTCTCGTATTGTTCGTGGAAAGAAGGATTGTCGGTATGCCTCTGTGTGGGCTCTAATCTCTCTGATCTTATCCTCATGGTCTCTTCGCGAGATATACGTAGGAGGGAGCAATATACTGCTTCACTCTTCGGTGAAGGTATGTTCTCGAAACTTCGACAAAAGCCCGTACCGAGCTACTGAGCGTCTCTCCTGCAGAGTCTTCCACTGGAGTTTATCTATCATCTCCGTAACGCTTTCGCGATTACTAAATGATCCTGTAACGAAGCGCGCTGCTCTCCGTTGGATCTTCTCTATATCTTCTATCAACCCTATCTGGTACGGATCCCACACTGCAGAGCAGTATTCAAGCAGTGGGCGAACAAGCGTACTGTAACCTACTTCCTTTGTTTTCGGATTGCATTTCCTTAGGATTCTTCCAATGAATCTCAGTCTGGCATCTGCTTTGCCGACGATCAACATTATATGATCATTCCATTTTAAATCACTCCTAATGCGTACTCCCAGATAATTTATGCTATTAACTGCTTCCAGTTGCTGACTTGCTATTTTGTAGCTAAATGATAAAGGATCTATCTTTGTGTGTATTCGCAGCACATTACACTTGTCTACATTGAGATTCAATTGCCATTCCCTGCACCATGCGTCAATTCGCTGCAGATCCTCCTGCATTTCAGTACAATTTTCCATTGTTACAACCTCTCGATACACCACAGCATCATCTGCAAAAAGCCTCAGTGAACTTCCGATGTCATCCACAAGGTAATTTATGTATATTGTGAATAGCAACGGTCCTATGACACTCCCCTGCGGCACACCTGAAATCACTTACTTCGGAAGACTTCTCTCCATTGAGAATGACATGCTGCGTCCTGTTATCTAGGAACTCCTCAATCCAATCACACAATTGGTCTGATAGTCCATATGCTCTTACTTTGTTCATTAAACGACTGTGGGGAACTGTATCGAACGCCTTGCGGAAGTCAAGAAACATGGCATCTACCTGTGAACCCGTGTCTATGGCCCTCTGAGTCTCGTGGACGAATAGCGCGAGCTGGGTTTCACATGACCGTCTTTTTCGAAACCCATGCTGATTCCTACAGAGTAGATTTCTAGTCTCCAGAAAAGTCATTATACTCGAACACAATACGTGTTCCAAAATTCTACAACTGATCGACGTTAGAGATATAGGTCTATAGTTCTGCACATCTGCTCGACGTCCCTTCTTGAAAACGGGGATGACCTGTGCCCTTTTCCAATCCTTTGGAACGCTACGCTCTTCTAGAGATCTACGGTACACCACTGCAAGAAGGGGGGCAAGTTCCTTCGCGTACTCTGTGTAAAATTAAACTGGTATCCCATCAGGTCCAGAGGCCTTTCCTCTTTTGAGCGATTTTAATTGTTTCTCTATCCCTCTGTCGTCTATTTCGATAACTACCATTTTGTCATCTGTGCGACAATCTAGAGAAGGAACTCACTGAATCGTCTGGAAAACTGGAAATGTGTGGTAAGGTCGTATCGGAGCAAGCTGCTGAGGTCATCGGTCCCTGAGTTTACACACTACTTGATCTAACTTAGACTAACTTACGCTAAGGACAACACATACACCGATGCCCAAGGGAGGACTCGAATATCCGACGGGGGGTGGGGGGGGGGGGGGAGGGAGCCACGCGGACCGAGATAAGACGCCTTAGATCGCGCAAGTAACCCCCGCGGCTGAATATCTGGAACGTGCTATTGACCCCCCGGGCTGTCGTAATAGAGTTGCAATACTCTTGGAGGCTGCGTCACGCGTCGGGAGCAAGTGTGTTCTGTCGTCACAGACGCGCTGCGAAGTCCCTGACGCACAGTTCCCTCGCCAAGTGCGACCGACTTCGCGGTGTCCTGGTATCATCATGACGGCCTTCTGCTGGTTCCAAGTCCAGTTTTATAACTTTTGTAAGTGGGCTGTTTAGGTTTTTATGTCGGTAACGCCACGTAGCGCTCTGTCTGAAAATCACTGACTGTGCTCTGTGCAGTCTGTGGCTGGTTGGACTCATTGTAGGAATACTCGCTTGTGTAGTGTTGGGCAGTTGGATGTGAACAGCGCGGAGCGTTGGGCAGTTGGAGGTGAGCCGCCAGCAGTGGTGGATGTGGGGAGAGAGATGCCACAGTTTTGAGAACGGAAGATCTGGACGGGTGTCCGTCACAAAAAGGAAACTTGTTTGATTGGATGTCGTAATGACTTTTGAACGCTATTAAGGTAAATATATTGTTTGTTCTATATCAAAATCTTTCATTTGCTAACTATGCCTATCAGTAGTTAGTGCCTTCAGTAGTTAGAATCTTTTATTTAGCTGACAGTATTGGCGCTCACTGTATTGCAGTAGTTCGAGTAACAAAGATTTTTGTGAGATAAGTGATTTGTGAAAGGAGTACGTTATTGTTGGTCAGGGCCATTCTTTTGTAGGGATTATTGAAAGGCAAATTGCGTTGCGCTAAAGATATTGTGTGTCAGTTTAGTGATGATCAGAATAAGTAAAGAGAGTCATGTCTGAGTACATTCGGTTTTGCTGAGCTGTTTGAAAGTCAAATAACTGAAGTTTTCCAGCACTGTCATTCTTAATTTTTCAAAGGGGATGTTTCACTATATTCCTTTGCGTTCCTCCCTGCCATGAAAAAAATTCGCCCTCGAGTTTTACTGACATTTTTTATTTACTCTTACTTACATTTCGCATTTGTTTTTCCATTCAAGGTATCAAAATGTACATTATTTGTCCAGCTTCACTTGCAATTACCTCAACATAGACGTCTTTGTTCATGGTGCACTTTGCCCCGCGTCATTTTGCTTATAGTCGTTGCCGTCGTGACTAGTTTCAATCAATAGTTCTATGGCTGGCAGAGACGTAATTTGGGTTCCTTTCCGATTTCATTGGTAGTATATGACTCTAATTACTCTGAAAATTATACAGACAGCTAAGGTGGAATATCCTATAAGTACTAGTCGCTACTGGTGTCCACTGCGATACTTATGTGCTCCAACATGCTTTCCTTTAACATGCGGCCATGCTATGTGGCTAACATTCGATCCAGGGAGGCAAGCGGGGTCGGGTCTAACGTGTTGTTTAGGAAGGTTAAGTTTTCCGTGGGTAAAATTCCCAGGGTATATCAGGTACGTAAATAAGTGTATGTTTACATACTGGGTCGAAATGTCTATTGTTAACCTTCTTCTTACATAAATAAACTGAGTAAGAAAAAATGATTCCTCATAAAGCTAAAGGTCTACGACAGTCACGTATACAAATACACACTCGTCCCTAGTGACACTCTAACTGCTGATCAAGTCAGATTGGAGTAAACAGCTACTTTCTCATCAGCTAAACGTGCAGTCTTCGCTAAATAATTGACTTATCGAACTACACACGTTTGTGTTTTTCCTCTTAACCTAAAAACCAAAGTTTCAGTACTATCACTAATACTGAAAGTATAGTTTCACCCAAAATTCGTTCAATCAAGAACTTACAAAAATGGTTCAAATGGCTCTGAGCACTACGGGACTCAACTTCTTTGGTCATCAGTCCCCTAGAACTTAGAACTACTTAAACCTAACTAACCTAAGGACATCACACACATCCATGCCCGGGGCAGGATTCGAACCCGCGACCGTAGCAGTCGCGCGGATCCGGACTGAGCGCCTAGAACCGCTAGACCACCGCGGCCGGCGATACATGGTTCAAATGGTTCTGAGCACTATGCGACTTAACTTCTGAGGTCATCAGTCGCCTAGAACTTAGAATTAATTAAACCTACCTAACCTAAGGACATCACACACATCCATGCCCGAGGTAGGATTTGAACCTGCCACCGTAGCGGTCGCTTGGTACCAGACTGTAGCGCCTAGAACCGCACGGCCACTCCGGCCGGCTTTGGTACATGCGCATTGTTCTTCATAACCCATTGTTCCACATGGTATTTAGGAGTAACACTGCTTTCTTATTCTTTGTCTTGTCGTTGCAAAACTTCGCTGTTCTTTTTCATCAGTCGCCAAATACCTTCAAACATTTCAGAGAAATTTTTCACTGCCGAAATATGACCTGCTCGAGGACACTTAAAAAACTCAAAAGGAGACGGCATCTTCTGACTAAAACCAAGTTCATACGGGGACAACCCAGCGCTCTCGTCGATTTTTGAACTGTACGCTCCCGTGAGATATGCAAGTAGAATTTCCGAATTATTAGGCTGTGAGTTGAGGTAATAGCTTAACATCTTCGCAATTGCCCTATGAAGCCTTCGTGTTCGGGTAGGTTGCAATACAGTGAATATAACGCACTAGTCAGAAGTTTCTCGATGTGCAATAAACGGAATAACTGCTTCTCGAAATCGGACATAAAGCTTGTCCCTTTACAAGACCGACCGCTGCCTGCGAGTAATACCGTTTCCGCTGACCTATATCAGGGACAAGAGCTCCGCTGTAGAAATACTACGCTGGCACTACCGCAGCTGTACGGCACCCCGCGCAGTCGCAGGTCTGAGCCAGTAGGAATGCAGACGGCCGGATTCCTTAGCGGCGCTCCTGAGAGGAAGGGCGCCGCCGCCGTTAGTTATTTGCAGCGTACGTCGTGGCCGCTGACGCGGGGGCCTCGTAGCGCGGACGACCGCGCGCCGAGCGCCGCCATATGTTTACATTCCATTTACGGCTAGTGTTTCGGGCCGGGCAGCGCCCTCATTGTAACGGAGCCGACAGCCGGTAATTGGTATGCAGCGTCCCCCGGTTAATGCTTGTTATTAGACTGCGAGCGCGCCGACCCGCCGGCCTCGCTCGATAGCCGAGTTTGCGTCGATACGGCGACCGGCCAGCTCGGCTGTGGCGGCGGCTCTGGCGGAGCCAGCCACTGTGCCGCTGGGAAACTGCGGTTCGCGGAGCAGGCTGAGGTGGCGGGGGCAGTAACAGGTGGAGTGTAGAGAAGCACTTCCACTGATAGAGTTGAGCACCTAGAAGGAGAGGACGAACTGGAGAGTTTCTTGAAAAACTAATAAATAAAAATATTTGAGTACAAGCTCGGATAGAGGGAGGATACGGACTGTGTTCTTTGTAAACAAACCATCCTGGCATCCGCCTTACTCCGTTGAAGGAAACCACACAAAAACTAAATCTGTATCAATTATTCAAAAACAGACTTAATCGCATTTATTATCATTATACCGTCAACCGGTTTCAACCCGACGTAGGGGTCATCTTCTGGGCGTTTACACCATTGCTCGACTGCTGGTGGTGTCACTCCTGTCTACATAACGGCAGGAAACTATGGTAGTAGACAGGAGTGACACCACCAGCAGTCGAGCAATGGTGTAAACGCCCAGAAGATGACCCCTACGTCGGGTTGAAACCGGTTGACGGTATAATGATAATAAATGCGATTAAGTCTGTTTTTGAATAATTGATTAATCATACTAATCGCTGCTTCATCTCCACAACCATGTTGTCCAAGAATCTAAATCTGTATGATCTGATGTAGATTTCAATGACCATCCAGTCGAATGCCTGTACATTGCCTTACCACTGCGCAACTTCCAACGGTGAAATGATACTTCAAGTGTTGAGAGGTTAAATCGTTTTTATTTCAGTGAATAGAAAGTCAAGGTAAATGGATGGCAAAGTTTCGGTACACGCACCTCGCCCTCGTCGGTCCCTACGACCCAAAAGTATGCACGGATTTGCTTAGGAATGGTGACATTACAGGAATTCTCATGTTCTTGAGGCAAGTTGTTTTACAACTGTTATAACTGCCCATCTACGTTCTGCTTATTTAAAATGTAATTGAAGATGGAGGGGGGAAGGGGAGGAAGCAGAGGTAAGGAATTAATGGTATCAGCTGCATCGGGTCTTTGTGCGGAATCAGCGCCGACGAATGAAAATGTGTATCGCATCGACACTCGAACCCAGGACCTCCTGCTTACGAGGCAGTTGCGTTAACCACTTTTTTATATATATAATTTTGTTCGGTATTGTTCGTTTCGTTTGGTCTGGGCAGAAGTCACATGACATCCGTTCGAGTTGATCGTTGAATTCTTTACTCTTTCTTTTTAACAGAGGAGAATCTGCCCTCTGACTGGACACGCTGAACTACCACTGAGCCATTCGGACATAACAGTTTAGCGCCACTACACGGACTCTCTCGGCACGCTCCCCTGCCGAGTCACACTCCCACCTAGCGCCACCTACCCGCAGCCCCCGTCCATATCCACTCTCGCTATTTCCAGATACCTGGGCCGTGGTAAAAATTGCTGTTTTGAAGAGCGCGCCGCAGCGCGTAGTGTAAAGCAGTCGCCCTCCGTTTCTGACGGTGGCGCCGCTGTGGCAATCGCAGATTTGGTGTCTCCCTCTGGTGGGAAAGGGGAAAGCTAGCACGTTCACGTGCATTTAGGGGGCCCTATGAGCTCGACAGAGGGTCAGTCTGTCAGTCTCAGCGAGTCTGGTCAGTTGGTCAGCCGGGTCAGTGTGGGGGCAGTCAGTGTCTGTCTGTCGTCCGGAATGCTACTATGTGTTAGGCCGCCAGTCTGCTCGAGTTACTCGGGCAACGGTCATTGGCGGTTGGATCGATCGATCGGTTGGTCGGTCGCGCACTGAGACACGAGATGACTTGTCCGCCTTGAGCATCGGCGCATGTGAGGTCGCCACATGAGTCCAGTGGGCCGCGCCGTATAGCGAGGGATAGTCGCTTCGCGGCCGACACGAGAGCAACAGGAGTCAACCCACGACGTCCGTCTGGCCAGGGCGAATTGCGACGCCGTGTGACGGGAGATCGGTGCGCTTTCTTGCGTCCGTTGCAGCGGCTGGCAGCGGACGGTTCGGCAGAGCGTTCTGGGGGTGCTGCGCCAAGTCTTCGCCAGAAATGGCAGTTATTGGAGGTTAAGTGATTCGTGATATGTTGTTTCAGTTACTTGTTAAATTCTACTTGTTTTCTTGGTCAGTCTTTCGTCCCCAGCTTGCTCGTTTGTCTCTCGTCTGCATTTGTTAGGCAGTTAGTGTCTGTTTGTCTGCCTGTCGGTCGGTCTGCCGTACGTTAATAGCTGTAATAGCTGCCTCTGTCATGTTTGTCGGATTCGGTGTTAACGAATTTATTGCTGAAGGTGTTAAGGCGGAATTCCTGAAATATGTTTTTCTCTTGCCTATCATCTTGCGAGGTGGTATATGTGTAATGTAGAGCATGTTGGTACATTTTATGTAAGACTGCATTTCATGGATTTTATTTAAATGGTCATTTTAGTATACAAAGTTGCCACCCTTCCACCGTAAGAGTTCTTTTAAAAACAAGTTGTACTTTCGGTGGCAAATAATTTTTAAAGTGAGTGTTTTGTACCATCTCCATCCCTCTTATGGGGTGCACAGTTTATATGTTTGTGTGAGTTGTTAAAATTTTTAGTTTAAAGTAATCTGCTGTGTTGCAGATTTGCACCAGTGTAGTCTTTCAGAGGTTGTTGTGAGCGGTCGTGACTACTGCCGTGTTGACAGGGAGCGGCAAGGTTCTCAGCCCGAAAGCTCATACCATCCAAAAAAAATCATTTTTCCTTCTGAATAAATTGTAACTTGATATTTACAGGATGCTTTCTGATTATAATTTTAAATCTGTTTAAAAAAGGGCTTTTAGGAATAAAGTTTCCATTTATTGAATTTTTTTTAATCTATTTCATCAGTTACCTATTGGTAACTACTTCCACGCTCAGATAGTGTGATTAAATGTGTTAATGTTCTTGATGAATCGCTAGTAAATAAAGTAAATACCTTAAGAGAAGATTTTGAAAGTTTAAATTCACGGTTCAATACCCAATGAAGGTCAAACGAAATTTACATCCACACTGAAAACTGTGGATTCATTGCCCATCAAGGCGGAATAGTTATACGACTGCATGGTATCCATTCCTTCGGACATATCAGAAAGAACAGACATCACGCATTCATATAGTTATGGGGTATTGGTACTGGGATGGTAGTGACGTGTATGTTGGTGTCCCACAAGTTCTGTTGTGAAAAGACTGGGGGATCATGCAACACGTTGGAGAACTTCAACATCAAGGACGGAATTCAAAGACTAACCCTGTAAGTGCAGGCGGTCGTTGTCCTACTGAATGATAGTACCAGGACACAGGCTGTAGCCACGTGAGATGTAAGACATGGAAACGCTGATGACTATGACATAAAGCTATGATGCCCCCTCCTCTCTCTCTCTCTCTCTCTCTCTCTCTCTCTCTCTCTCTCTCTCTCCCTCCCAGTTCCTTTTATAGGCGAAGAAGATTCAGCAGATGGCTACGATTTTTCTTTGAAATTCATAAGCAGACAGGTTTCAGAAACAATATTTGCAGTGGCATTGGTGCCAGAGCGATGTTTTTAATTGTTATTTCAATTTATTGGCTTTCGGGTCGTGCTCAATCAGCCATCTCACTAACGAAAAGACGGTCGAAATTGTGTTGGAAATTATTTTCTTGTCAGTTACGACGATACGTACGTAAGGACAGCACAACACCCAGTCTCTGAGCCGAGAAAATCTCCGACCCGGGTGGGAATGTAACCTGAGCCCTACCGTCAGCAGTCTGCCACACTGCTTGTACAGCTACCGAGGCGGCCAAGACAGACTTCAACAGACTCCGCCATAAACTCCCGTAAACAACCGGCTCCACGGTGTCGTCGGTACTCATCCATGATGCCACTGCTTAGTGTAGTACCTCGTAAATGTATGTTCCTAATGGAACTAGCTCATGATCTGGCTGCAGAAACCACTCCAGTAATTCACTCAAGTGTGTAATACAAACAATAAATCCTCGAAGTCCGACTGCGTTCAACATTTAGGACATCACACAATATAAACCATAAATCCTCGAAGTCCGACTGCGTTTAACATTTAGGACATAACATAATTAGATGTAAGTGTAAATTGCATTTTGCACATGAGCTGCTCTATGGAATGTTTCAGGCTAATACTACTGGTAGTAGTTTTATTCATCTGTAGATCAGTTTGCATGGATATTGACCATGTCAGGGTTAAAGAACAGCTAAAGTAATGTAAATCACATATACAGATAGTTACATACTTGCAGGTGTAGTTTGAGAATCGTGGGACAGGTAGCCGATCGTGGCCTTATAGTACGGCCCATCCTGGCATTTGCCTGAAGTAATTTAGGGAGTGAGATGTTGAACTCAGAAAGAGGATAAAGATGTCAGTACTACAGACTGCATAACTTAGGGAGTAAGTTTTTCCGGGAAAGAAAAAAAAAGAGGAAATTGTGTGAAAGTGGTATGTGGAATGAAACATTTTACTTTCATTACTATTGCAGTATTGACAGCATCTTCGTCGACTGCACCTGGCAAACCACGTGTTCCACGCAGCTACGAAGGAGACGGCACATCTGCACATCCTGCCAGCACACTTCCGCCGAGCTCACACTTCCGTATCACTCACTGTCTCCAGTGGAGGTGGGGGAGGGGGGGGGGGGAGTGACACGAATACACGACACCAGAGGGCACTAAATTCACATTGCCTTAATGCCTGTGGCTCTGATTAGCCAGTGTTTGTTTTTAAATAGCCGCATTCATAACTCCGCCCCTGACTTATCAACATTATTAGAAAAAACTGTAGTGAGAAAATTATATCGCGTAGTCCAACGCTACTAAGCGTAACTAGGTGTCAGTGACATAGTGGTTTTATTAGCATTCAAGACTTTCTGCCTCTATCGAGGACGTTTCTCAGCTTGTATATAACACAGCACCCATAAGGATCTTACTGCACCACAAAGTTATGCATATCTCACTTGTTAAGTGTACATATTGTAAACAAACATAGAAATGTCTTACCGTTTTGTAGAATACGATTGTCTCTTATTGACCACCGCAACTGTGGAAACATCAGACATCCACTGGCAGTAACTCTGATGCTTAAATGTGGCAGCTGTTGGAAATCCGTAAAACTTTTCATAGTTTTTGTGTGGAATATATTGGAATATATAATATGTGTATGCAATGCCGACTTCTGGAGAGCAATCACTCACAGCACTTATCGGTTTCAGAGCCAATATATCAAGTCATGGCTCACAGCTGTTGTCTGACTGACGGGCGCACAACAATCCCAGCAAACATCAACGAATGAATCACAGAATTCCAGTGGTCAGGACTGGACTGAGTGCCACCTGCAGCTGGAATAGCGGTTCGCGACGTACAACACATCACGTGGATCACGACGGTCTTTCTTCCTTTTCGTGGCTAGGAGTGTCTATTTCTAGGTTGTGCAAGAATTTGTTAGTTCATTTACAGCCCTACACCCTACCGTATGAAGCCATTTGTCACAAACTGAGACAACCTCTTCGAAGCGCAAGTTCATGTAGCTCCCACACATTTCAGAATTTAATCCTTCTTACAGGTATGTTGTTGTTGTGGTCTTCAGTCCTGAGACTGGTTTGATGCAGCTCTCCATGCTACTCTATCCTGTGCAAGCTTCTTCATCTCCCAGTACCTACTGCAACCTACATCCTTCTGAATCTGCTTAGTGTACTCATCTCTTGGTCTCCCTCTACGACTTTTACCCTCCACGCTGCCCTCCAATACTAAATTGGTGATCCCTTGATGCCTCAGAACATGTCCTACCAACCGATCCCTTCTTCTAGTCAAGTTGTGCCACAAACTTCTCTTCTCCCCAATACTATTCAACACCTCCTCATTAGTTATGTGATCTACCCATCTAATCTTCAGCATTCTTCTGTAGCACCACATTTCAAAAGCTTCTATTCTCTTCTTGTCCAAACTATTTACCGTCCATGTTTCACTTCCATACATGGCTACACTCCATACAAATACTTTCAGACATAACTTCCTGACTCTTAAATCTATACTCGATGTTAACTAATTTCTCATCTTCACAAACACTTTCCTTGCCATTGCCAGTCTACATTTTATATCCTCTCTACTTCGTCCATCATCAGTTACTTTGCTCCCCAAATAGCAAAACACCTTTACTACTTTAAGTGCGTCATTTCCTAATCTAATACCCTCAGCATCACCCGACTTAATTCGACTACATTCCATTATCCTCGTTTTGCTTTTGTTGATGTTCATCTTATATCCTCCCTTCAAGACACCATCCATTCCGTTCAACTGCTCTTCCAAGTCCTTTGCTGTCTCTGACAGAATTACAATGTCATCGGCGAACCTCAAAGTTCTTATTTCTTCTCCATGGATTTTAATACCTACTCCAAATTTTTCTTTTGTTTCCTTTACTGCTTGCTCAATATAGAGATTGAATAACATCGGGGAGAGGCTACAACCCTGTCTTACTCCCTTCCCAACCACTGCTTACCTTGCATGTTCCTCAACTCTTATAACTGCCATTTGGTTTCTATACAAATTGTAAATAGCCTTTCGCTCCCTGTAATTTACCCCTGCCACCTTCAGAATTTCCAGTCAACATTGTCAAAAGCTTTCTCTAAGTCTACAAATGCTAGAAACGAAGGTTTGCCTTCCCTTAATCTAGCTTCTAAGATACGCCGTAGGGTCAGTATTGCCTCACGTGTTCTAATATTTCTATGGAATCCAAACTGAGCTTCGAATGGAAAAGCTAGTAGAAGCCGAGCTTGGGGAAGCTTACGGGTAATGGATCATTAAAATCAAGGGCATGACAGGAAGCTATAAATTCAATTGCCCTTGTGTAGCCTCAATTCAAAACGAAATGCTTCGTGATTTCATTATTCAAAACCTTATTCATAAAGGAATATGGGCTGAGATTCTTAAACATCGCAACCGTACTCCCAACAAAGTGTTTACAGTAATCGAGTCAATGTGTCCAATGCTCTGCTGAACTTGACTTTACTGTGTCAACGCAGCCCGAGGATAGCTTGCAGCGGCTCCAGTCAGTTTCGCATGGCATGGGCCAACTGACACAACAGGCTGCAGACGTGTAGTAAGAATATGAAAACTGATTAACTATTTACTGACAGTTTTGTGTGTTTGCCCATAAGCAGTTTAAGTCTATATTTTCTGCCTCAGTAACTGTTAATTTTTGTATTGCATAACAGAGACTAAACTAATTTTCAAATTTTAGTATTAACATCATTCACTTAAGTGAAAGTAAAATTTCGCTAGCAAAACTAATAACTACAGATGTAGGACAAAGTAGGAGTGCCAAATTTCATTTATTATGTGACTTCTACTTGCTTGATATGTATGTTATTGCTGTTATATTAAAAGTAAAATCAGTTGCCTGTTTGTTCAAAGTAAATTCAATTCAGTTTTTCAATAATCAACAGCAAATTGCTCGTCTTTTTCCAAATTTTGAATTACGTTACATCGAGGTTACTGCAAATTATTTTCTACTTTTACACAGCAAAGTTTAAGTTAAGCTATTCATTTATTTAACCAGTAACTCCATTTAATTTTATTTTCAAAATTTAGTATTTTAGAATAAATAAGTGTAAATTCAGTGCTTTCTGATTCATTTGTTTTCTTGTGAACTGTTGTGCTGTGGAAAAGCGTGAGAACATTCTATTGCCATGCCAGTCATTATTTTCTTAAATTTCTTTGCCATTCCCTTTCTTAAGATTCTAGATATTCATTGCTCTAGCGGGCTGGCGGCCGTTAAATTATGCTCTTTTTATGTAATCAGTGTTTTCTTTGTAGTATAAGTAATTTTTGTAGTAAATTTTACATGGTACCCTTTACCCCTGTGTGGTTCATGAGCGATTTGACTGTAATCCATCCATTTCAAAATTATCGCCAGTATTTAGTTTAAGTTAATAATAGATTCTTCCTTCAGAACAATCTGTTGTACACTTTGCTCCTACTAACCGGTCTTACTTTCTTTCATTAACGATAACCTTACTCACTGTACAATTTCATTAGGCATATGTGGTCATGGTCAGTTATATTGAGATCCAGTAGGCTGATTAGGAGGGAGGAGGTTACAAGATGGCACTACCACTGTAATCAATCCAAGCATAAATACATAAACAGAAAAGATGGCAAACAATATCCTCAATGCATCAATTGCTGGTTTTCTGCGAATGGTCTCACCTTCCATTTTAAAGACACAGTATGTTCAGCTCTACACACATATAGGCCCTACACCAATGATAAGTGTGAAACATGCTGAGGAAATATTAAATAGAGTGGGAACTTCGGAATTTTTGGGTGTCCATATTGATGAGAATTTAAACTGGAAAGCGCACATTTTGGAACTCCTAAATCAACTTAGTTCAGGTATATTTGCACTTAGTAACATCTTAAGTCTTGGGGAGAGGAAAATTAGTAGCTTGACGTATTTCGCGTTATTTCATTCAATAATGTCGTATACAATAATGTCCCAGGGAAGCTCATCTTTAAGACAGAAAGTTTTCATTGCTGAAAAATGTGCTGTTAAAAGTAATATGTGGTATTCACTCATGATCATCTTGTAGACATCTTTTTAAGGAGTTCGTTGTAAATAAGCCACTGCAGCTCAAAGTGAAGAATGATTGTTTACTCCACATTAAGGTTGTCTTTAGTGCAAAAAGCGGTGCACAATGCTGCAACTGGAAGTTTTTTATCAATTACCAAGTAATATGTATAGATATTGATATATTATTTTATATATTATACATATTATAATAATTATATATACTTCACTGACTTAGCAATCCTCCATCAAAACATGCAGTCAGTAAAACGTAAAATTCAGCTATTATAAGTTGAGCTCCAATCTTTGAACTGCACAGTAGTTTGTGTTACTGAACACTGGTGTAGAGAAACAGAAATCCAACATGTAGTATTATCACTGTATGAAAGGGCAAACTCTTGCTGCAGAACTGCTTCAAGGGGTGGAGGATCATGCATCTATATCAGAAAAGCAACGCAGTTCAAATCAAGACATGGCCTCTTTACACTAAGTGAAGACAAACACTTTGAGATATCAGCTATTGAATTAACAGGGCTTGATATCACCAAGAAATTAATTATTTTGTGTGTGTATAGATCTCCCAGAGGTGGTGTGGACGCTTGTTTAATTAAATTAATGGAAGTTCTTGATAAAGTCTCAAGTACAAAGGTTCAAAATAATTCTGTGTGGGAACATTAACATCAACACAAATATCATAAATGAATCCAGCAGCACCTGATAAATATCCTTCAAAGTTTTGGCATCTCCTTATTGGCAAAAGTGCAACAAGGGGTTACTATAATGACTGTATCAGTAATTGACCATGTGGCCACAAATATGGACAGGGAAAAATGTGGTGTAGTTGTAAAAGATTTCGCACTATGAGGCCACATCTGTCAAATAACAACTGTAAAATCAGGCATTGAATTGTTCCCTAAACTGCAAGTCTACAAACGATATCTAGCGTAAATCAAAATAAAAGATTTTTCAAAAGAACTAGCAAAACAAATCTGGGATGAAGAGTATAAGGAAACCAATGTGAATATGAAATTCTATAAGTTCTCCACATTATTTAAATTGAACTTTGAAAAGGCATTCCCAAAAGTATTTATGTCTATATCAACATCGCACAAAAACAGATAGATAACAGCAGGCATTAAGAAGCCCTCCCAAACACTTCAAAACCTCAGTCTGAAACACCCCCGAATAAAATTCCTTTATTAGGTTTTGTGTAATTTATCGAAGCCGCCAAACAGTTAATTATTATGATTATATGACCGTGTGCTTAATGGATGAAAGGCTATCGGTTTTTCTGCTGTGGTTTCGGGGATATTTCAACCGAGTGCGGCTGTTCTGAGACTGAGTAGTGGAATGATTGACAGTTTGTCTACTATTAAGGTCCACAAAGGTTGCGATGTACAAACTGTATTGTATTTTCTACGAACACACAAATGCTGAGGCAGTTGCTACCTTCACCTTACACGTCTAATTACGGTTATATCTTTTTATTGATTGCTGATTTTCAGTACTTCGTCACATGCAATACTGATGGTTAACATTCACAGCAATCCTCACTGCAATCCATGGTTGTTGCTGGCCGACGCGGTTGACGCAAAACACGTAATTTGGCACTTGTCACTTTCTGGTTTCATATCACTCGCGAATCGATATTAGTGAGGGTCAACCCCACGACGATCAGGGGGACGTGCTCACTCGCCATACTCCGGGGAATTTACTCGACCGCCATTCTTGCCTGTCTCTCCAGCACCACTTCTCACTTGACACTCTACAGTACTACTCCGCACTCAACACTAGTCTCACTGCCTACTGCAGCGCTCGACAATCGACTCCTGTCTGCTATCGACCCAGGCGTCGGATACTAGCATCTATGTTCGTGGGATCATAGATCCCTTACATCCCTGCCCTAAAAACCTTCTTTGTAGCCACAGGCGAAAAAGAACAATAGGAAAAAGTTATCACGTAGTATATAGATGAAAATGAGGAACATAAGTTCTGGTTCAAATACTGAAAATTACATCGTATCACAAATAATACCCTATTGGCTCCGATAGCAAACTGCTCTACAGAAGCATCATACAACATTAATCTATCCTAAGTAAATATTTTTATAAACTTATTTTACATTCAATTATCAAAAATCTTCACTTTTAAAGGTTTGTATGGGCCGTTAACTACAGATTTGTTACTGGTTAATCCTATTATAACTTGCTACAGCAAAGACAAGAAAACAAGCTAGTTGAATGCCAGCTACCGCTTTGGTATGCCGTCCTTTCAGTGGGGTTCCTGCCGTCCATACTACTATCACTCTATCTTATAACTCACTTGGCCAACACCCATCAAACTTAAGGAAGAAATTCACATTTTCTTCATTTGAGTCTTGAACACAAGCAAAATTGAATATCAAAACAAAATATAGCATTTACACCTTGACTTATGCAATTATTTTACAATCCCTCATTCAATAATATTAAATGCTCCATTATATCACTAAATATGTCTCACATAACCATTTGCATCGCCATAACTAATGTGGTCACCCAATTTATACTGCTATATGTGAATTGTTATCACTAATGCTCAGATGAGAGGTACAACATTTCCTATTGAACTGACATTCATTCAAATCTGCTTCATTACACAGTGCCAGAATTCTGCTTCTAAAGCTTGACCTAAGTATAACCATGTTTGACCCTGATAGCTAATTGGATACATGAATTACTCATTACTCATGAGTTGCACTTTCTGTTTTATCAGCATACTTTAGATCAACAAGTATACCTACAAATAACTTGCAAACAAATGTTGCTCATGTGCTAAATGACATACTTCAATACTTCAAACATCTCATACTCAATACACATCATTACACATAACTCCCTCAACTTAACAGCAACTTCAACTGCAAATAAATATACATCTTCAAACTACATAAACCCTCCATATTCGCTGCAATAACTACATAAAAATACTACTCCAGGCTCCTTGGCCTCTCCGCTCATCGTATTTCAGATCATTTATTCGAACAACTATCCCCTCATGTATTTGTTTCTTTATATGTTCATCTACTTACAAGCTGATACATTACTTCAATTCTCTTACAATTGCTTGACCTTTTTATACCTCACAAAACAACTCTGTAAGATTACACAAACTCTTGTTTGCCCAATTAGCTTCCCATCACGTTTTATAAACATTAAATTTCTGATCTGGTTCTCATTTTATTACTTCTGGCACTATTAATTTTGTAATGTACTGACACTAAACTGATTTTTAACTTATTGATTCTTTGACATCTCACACTCTACATCAACAATAACTACCTGTCCTCATTATAAGTCAACTATAAATTTGTTGCATGGTTCCTGACTGGATTATTTGGATGACCACTACCTATTCTAAGTACTATATACTAACTTTCTTAACCTTAGGACAGAGAAAGATGGTAGAGGAGTGAAACTTGAAATAAGAAATAAAGTCTCACCCAGCTGGGAGTGTACCAGTCGCCAATTGGTATACCAGCAAAAGAGTTGCTGGCTCCCTACATCTACTCTGACTCTATCACCTGGGTTGCCCTTATCTTTACGTGGCTAGTATCTTTTTATATTCTCAACATGTTTGGGTGACCAATTCTTATGATCCTATAAGGTCCTTTATAAACATGGTTAAATTTATGTATCTCAGAATTCATTTTCTTCGATTTGGCGTGCACTTTTACTAGCACCTGATCCTCCACTCGATACGTTATTGGCTTTACCAAATTATCATGTCTCTCCTGTCTCCTGTTTGCTTTCTCTTTCATGCGCAGTTCCACTAATTCTAATTTTTTCCTCCCATGTTACATCATTTCCAGGTGGATAATACAGTAGCTCACGAAACACACTATCAAGTTCTTGGTTAAGTAAGATCTCACATGGTGCAAATCCCATAGAGTCATGTGGGAGATGATTCCTGATACATTCAAATTCTCCCAGGTACTCCTTCCATGACCCATCCTTCCTGTGACAGTATGTCCTATAGAAACGATTTAATTCCTTCTTTGATCGTTTGGCCGCATTGGAGGCCAGTCTATTTCTTGAGATTGCAATTGGTTCTATCTGATGCCTATCTAGCATTTCTTTGTTTTCTTCCTTGATTTCTTCATTTCCTTTCGACATCTCTTCTATACACTTGTTGATTTCTTCATTTTCTTCAGACATCTCTTCTGAATGCTTGTTGATTTCTTTATTTCCTTTGGACATCTCTTCTAAACGCATGATGATTTCTTTCTTTCCTTTGGGCATCACTTCAGAAAGCTTGTTGATTTCTTGGAGTATTTTAAATATTGTTGACTGTGATTCTCCATCCTCTGGACTCCTTTTCTTTCCAATTGGTTTTATCAGTGTCTCAGGGTAACTGGTTGAATGACCCAATGGGCTGTCCATTGACATTGCACTACTACCAATTCCTGACTCATCCCTGTCCTCCTGAACTATATCCATTTTTCTAATTACCTCCTCCACAACCTTCTCTTTCAATTCAGGACCCATTCTTAACTATTCACTATGCACAGGTAAGGAAAAATAAATAAATAAATAAAAATAACCTCCTAGTAACGCAGACACTCATTAATTAGCTAAAAACGAAATAATCCTTCACTGTATTAGGTTAACGCAGACTGGCAAAATAGACCTCTCCATTGAACACCATAAATTGCAGAAGCCTATCCATATCAAACATCAATGACGGCATTTATACACAAAATCTCGAAGTAACATACACACAACTTAGAAGACATATAAATATGTAGTTTACAATAAATAACTCAAATGAGGCACTATTCAGCACTGTACAGCATGAACACATGCGCATATTAGCATACCAGGCTTCAGAGAAAATTTGCAAAAAAATTATTAAAAAATATTGTTCTTATAATTTCTGCAATTGTCAAATTTAATTTGAAGTTCTTTCCGCGCTCTGAAGATAGCGCAATATTAATTAGTCCCGTGCCAGCAAATCGTCCTCACTCACCCCTCGACGCTCGTCGAAGTCGCGATGTTTTGACGTTTGAAGTCGCGCAACTAGTCTTGTTGGCGTTGGCTCCTCCGGCGCGGCGGCTGTCAGGCGATGCGTTGCTGTAGCTGGTGTGTGGTCCCGTGTGCAAAGCGAAGCTCGCGGCAAATCGCGCTGACACAGTCTCGTAGTTCGGTGGTTGGCGACAGGATGGAACTGATGTCACGTATTTCGTTGATCGGCGGGTAGGTGGCGCAGGCATCGTATACTTCCGGGGTACGCCACTAAATGTCGAACTCCGCGTCGTCGTTATTTCTACTTCAGCCACTTGGATCCGCTGTAGTCACTGGTCAGTGTGGTACATCTCCACTATCTAAATCCTTGATGTTGCGGCGTGTGGAACCTCTTCACTGCTTCAGATGCTTTCGTTAGCCGCTCACACTCTGGGTGACGTCATCCAACAATTACGCCAAAGACAACACTCGCGAATGTGGTAACAGTTTATGGGTCCACATCAAATTGAGCGATTTACCCTGTTCAAAAAACAATTTCGGATACAAAGCCACTTGAAAACATGTTCCTGATACTTTCGTATGCACAAACGCGCCTTTTCATAGAGTATGAATTTTATAGTAATTCACGCAGGTCTTCGTGTCCATACTTCAATACATTATTTATTAACACTTCTCTTGTCATTCCGACTCGTAGAAACAAACTGTTTACTGTTTCTCAGTCACTTTTGCACTGTATTCTCTAAATAATGTGCTTCGTTCCCGCGATTTCTGATTTCACCATAAATACGCTGCATTACACTGTTTCTAGCTGGAATACCATAATTTTTGTCACAGTAACGACAATACCGAATTATTGTTGCACTAAAATCGTCCGATAATTGCAAATGTCTTTCCACTGAAATCAAAAATGGTGCTTACTAAACCATTGTTCGGATCCGAATATTTTCACGGGAGCTAAGATGTAACACCCCCGATTAAAATTTCTTTATTAGGTTTTGTGTAATTTATCGAAGCCGCCAAACAGTTAATTATTATGATTATATGACCGTGTGCTTAATGGATGAAAGGCTATCGGTTTTTCTGCTTTGGTTTCGGGGGTATTTCAACCGAGTGCGGCTGTTCTAAGACTGAATAGTGGAATGATTGAAAGTTTGTCTATTATTAAGGACCACAAAGGTTCCGATGTACAAACTGTATTGTATTTTCTACGAACACACAAATTCTGAGGCAGTTGCTACCTTCGCCTTACACGTCTAATCACGGTTATATCTTTTTATTGATCGCTGATTTTCAGTACTTCGTCACATGCAATGCTGATGGTTAACATTCACAACAATCCTCACTGCAATCCATGGTTGTTGCTGGCTGACGCGGTTGACGCGAAACACGTAATTCGGCACTTGTCAGTCACTTTCTGGTTTCATATCACTCGCGAATCGGTATTAGTGAGGGTCAACCCAACGACGGTCAGGGGGACGTGCTCACTCGTCATACTCCGGCGAATTTACTCGACCGCCATTCTTGCCTGTCTCTCCAGCACCACTTCTCACTTGACACTTTACAGTACTACTCCGCACTCAACACTAGTCTCACTGCCTACTGCAGCGCTCGACAATCGACTCCTGTCTGCTATCGACCTGGGCGTCAGATACTAGCATCTACGTTCGTGGGATCATAGATCCCTTACAAGTCCCATGAAAAAGAGTCACAATGATCCAGAATTCTTAAATTTCTATCATAGATACAAAAATATCTATAGGAAGGTGCTGATTGCTCCTAAAAAGTAATTTAATGACAAAATAATATATAATTCAGAGAATAAAAGCAAAGCAATCTGGGATGTTATAAAAAAGAAAGCAGGGAGAGGCAACAAACACAGAATAACATATTGCTAAGGGAGGGGGATAAGGTAATAAATGATCCACAACACTTAGAAAACTATGTAAATGAGCATTTTTCAAGTATTGCAGAGAAGTTAAGAAAACAATTCCCCAAAACAAATACAACACCTGTAAGTAATGTTGCACTAAATACACAGAGAATGAAGTCAATAAAACTGTTCAAAAACTAAAACATAAAAACTCAGTAGGCTTAGATCTGCGTACTGAAACAATTCATAGGGATTATACAAGGCCCCTTAACAAATATAATAAATGAATCCTTCACATCAGGGTCATTTCCAGAGCAGTTAAAACAGGCAAGGGTTGTACCTTTGCTTAAGAAAGGTAATGCAGAAGAAACTTACCAGCCCAGTTCCCTGCTGTCACCATTCTCAAAAATAATAGAAGCAATTATGAAAGACAGATTAATGAATTACCTGAATAAATACAGTCTTTTAAGCAAACCACAGTTTGGTTTCCAAAGTGACAAAAATACAGATTCAGCCATAGTAGAATCCACAAAAGTTGTACTTGATGTTCTTGATAAATATGAGTGAGTCACAGGCATATTTTTGGATCTTTCTAAGGCCTTTGATACAGTCGACCGCAAGATTCTATTAAATAAATTAGAAGCATTAGGAATAAGAGGAGTAGCTAATGACTGGTTTCCATCATACCTAGCACATAGGGTACAAAGAATAAAGATAACACATACTTCAAATAGATCTAAACATTTACTAGATCACTTATCAGAACCAAAATACATCAATACATGGTAGCATATTAATACCAATACTATTCCTGATATACGTCAATGATTCTCCCAGAAGTGTTACTCATGGTGAAAAAATTTTCTTTGCTGATGACAGCAATATTATAGTCACTGAGAAAACACGAGAACTCCTTGCAGAGAAAGCAAATGAAACTCTAAAGGAAGTTTGATTGGTCAATATTCAATAAAGTGACATTGAACACAAAGAAAACTAAAGCCATGAATTTCTGTTTGAAGAAAATAAAAATGACAATTTAAAATTAAATGTAAGATAGCACCTCTACATACTCTGTAACAAATGTCAAATTTCTAGGAATGAATATTGATACTTAGTTGAAGTGGCGTGAGCAAACAAAGGTACTTGCAAACAGAATGTCATCAGCACGTTATGCCCTTAGTATCCTATCATTAGTGTGTAACATGCAGTGTCTTTTAGTTACATACTACTCATATGTGCACTCCATTCTTAGCTATGGCATTCTTTTTTGGGGAACAAATGCACAAAATATGAACAGAGCCATAAGAATAATAACCAAAAATAGTAGTCGAGCTCATTGTAAAGATCTGTTCAAAACACTACGGATTTTAACTACTACATGTGAATACATTTACCAGCCAGTTGTACACGTGACAAATAACATTGGTAATTACTGCACAAACAGCTCTGTCCATGACCACAGAACAAGAGCTAGACTCAACTTACATTTACCAAGAAAAAATAAACATCAAACTCAAAACAACATTTTCTACCAAGGAATAAAATTGTACAATAAATTACCAAAAGAGATTAAAGAAATTACAAAAATACACTTATTTAAAAATGCAGCTACAAAGTACCTGTAATGCAATATATTTTATACATTGAAGGATTACTTAGATGAAACAGAGTAGGGGTTTGGTAAAAGAAATGTATAAATAAATAAATAATAATGATGAATTAAAACATCCAACATTCCACATAACACCTTCACACTATTTTTTTCCTTCTTTTTTCCTTTTCTAGAAATACTTACCCCCAAGCTATGCACAGCAGAGTACTAACACATCTTCCTCTTTCTGAGTTCAACATCTCACTCATTATAGAGGGATGCTGACTCAGTTTTTCAGGATAGCGGATGGGAAGTTGTGGTACAGAAAATTGTCCAGAGATCACGTGTGTGTGTGTGTGTGTGTGTGTGTGTGTGTGTGTGTGTGTGTGTGTGTGGGTGGGTGGGTGGGTGGGTGGGTATAAGGTTATGAAACAATGTGTGTATAGTGTTTGCAGTGACTGATAGTGAGAATGAGTGAATACTGTGGCACTACATGATTTAATAAGTTATTTATAAAAAAGTATTGTATACCAGGAGTAAATCTAATGATTGTCTGTAACTATAAGTCTGTAAATCTATGTATATACGAATTACCTTATTTTTAATTGGTCTAAACTTGTAAATACTTTAACATGTCCTACATCCTTGTAAAAAAAATCAATGGATGAATACAGTTACTACTTCTACTACTATAAAAAGTCTTATGTCTGACAGGCGGTATACTACAGTCTGAAAACAAACTGAAAGCTTTTCTCCTTGACAGCGCCTTCTATTCCATAGGAACATTTCTATTATTGTAATGTGAATAAAGTAATAACTAACTGACATATATATACTTAATAAAAAATGAAAGAGAAAACATAAATTTTCGAGTATGTTGCCGTCTTCACCCACCATTTTGCGATCTGAGTATAAGATGAGTCGTTCTACATCATTAAAATTTACCATGCAAAATGCTCCACATAACTTGAAACTTAATAATTTATTTCTTCATAAATATAATTCCAATCTAGCTCTTGATCCAGTGTAATGGACAGAGCTGTTTATGCAGTTATTATCCATGTTATTTTTTATGTGTACAACATCTGACAAGTGAACTCCATGATGTAACTAAAATCCCCAGCATTTCCAGCAGTTTATTACAATAAGCGCGACTGCTATTTTTGATTATTATTCTGAAGTTCATTTTCAGTAGTTTGAACACTGTATTCATGTTTTGTGCATTTGGTCTTCAAATGGGATTCCATAGCTAAGAACTGAATCTACATATGAATCGTAAGTAACGAAAATCCACTAGCTGTTACACACTGATGACAAAACACTACGGGCATAGCATGCTGACAACCACATGTTAACAAGTATCATTCAGTGTTTATACTACATCAACTGAGAATCAATATTCATCCTTAAAATTTTTTGTTTGTTACGATTCCATACAGATGTCATCTATATTCAATTTAACATCCCCATTTTCCTTTCTTCAAAATGAAATTAATGGCATTGGTTTTCTTTGTGTTAAATGTCATTTTATTGCATATTCACTAATTGTAAACTTCTGTGAGGACTTGATTTGTTTTCTTCAGAACAAGTCGTCTTGTTTTCTGAATAGCTAAAATATTGCTCTTATCAGCCAAGAGAATTTTCTCTCCATGACTAACACTATTAAGGAAATCATTGATGTATATCAGAAACAATATTAACCCCAAACTGATGCCCTGAATTAGTGCTGTACTAACGTATGTTAGTTCTGATTAGTGTTCTATTAAGAGATAAGTCTTATTTGAGATACCTGCATGTTTATGCTTTTGTTCCCTGTCTGTTAGGTATTATCAGAATCAGTAATTAATTATATCTCATATTCTTAATGCTACTAGCTTTTTTAGTAGAATCTTCTGGGCAGTAGTATCAAAAGCCTCGAAAAGATATAAAAACCTGCCTATGAAACAATCGTCTTTGTCAAGGGCAGCAAGTACCACTTTTCTGTACTCCACTATAGCTGATTCTGTGCTTCTACCACTTCAGAAACCAAACTATGATTTGCTTGAAAGTGCTATTTATTCAAGTAATTCATTAATCTTTGTTTCATAATTGATTCCATTATTTTTTAGAATGCTAACAACATGGAAATGGGTCGGTCGTATTTTTATGTCTTTGCATTACCTCTCTTAAGCAGAAGTATAGCTGTTGCCTGTTTAAATAACTCTGGAAATTTCTCTGACATAAATGATTTATTTACTATATTTTCTTTTAAGAGAGCTTTTTATACACTATACACATTGTTTAAGCACTCACTTTGGTGCTTCATCTAAGTGCACTGACTTGTTATTTTCTACTGATTTCATGCTCTGAGATTGTTAGTAGCATGGCTGTACTTGTTGTGTAATTATTTGCAGGTGATACGTTGGTTTTTGGAATTTTTTTTGTCATTTCTCTTCAATACTTGAAAAAATTCACTTTCATGCAGTTTGCTAGGTGGTATGGATAATTTATTACTTTATCCCCCTTCCCTATCAGTATATTATTGAGCCTTTATTTGTCTCTTTGTTTCCTTTCTGATGACTTCCCAGATAGTTTTGCTTTTGTTCGCTGCATTTTTTGTTATTTTGTCATTAAATGACTTTTCCAGCAGGCAGTACCTTCCTCTAAATCTTTTTGTACCTATGACGGAGATTTAAGGACTCTGGCTCATTATGACTCTTTTGCATACAACTGAGGTATTTATGGGTTTGGGAAGACTTCTTTCCTGTTGTTATTCATTTATTTTTGTGAGATTTCGATCCTGATTTTGGCACTATTGGAAATACTTTTTCGAAGTTCAGTTTAAATAATAAGTATTTAGAAAATTTGACACTGACGTTTGTTTCTCTATACACTTCCTCCCAAATGTGCTTTGCTAGTTCTCTTGAAAAATCTTATATTTTATCTTTTTAGGATTTTTTTCCATATGAGTTTTAGTGTTATTTGCTAGAAGTGGTCTGTTAGTCCCAGATCTTTTCCAGCTACATGACACTACTTTTCTGTGTCCATATTTGTGGACATGTTGTCGAATACTGGTGCAGTCAATGTAATAATCCTTGTTGCACTCTTGACCAACAGGAGAACATATGGTTCGCCTATTACATAGAAATAAAAACACGAATTAAGTGATAGTCTGTTCTAATTCGTATTTACTGAATAGTGCATCCGCAGTGGCACGGAATTACCGATGGAACTACACTCCTGGAAATTGAAATAAGAACACCGTGAATTCATTGTCCCAGGAAGGGGAAACTTTATTGACACATTCCTGGGGTCAGATACGTCACATGATCACACTGACAGAACCACAGGCACATAGACACAGGCAACAGAGCATGCACAATGTCGGCACTAGTACAGTGTATATCCACCTTTCGCAGCAATGCAGGCTGCTATTCTCCCATGGAGACGATCGTAGAGATGCTGGATGTAGTTCTGTGGAACGGCTTGCCATGCCATTTCCCCCTGGCGCCTCAGTTGGACCAGCGTTCGTGCTGGACGTGCAGACCGCGTGAGACGACGCTTCATCCAGTCCCAAACATGCTCAATGGGGGACAGATCCGGAGATCTTGCTGGCCAAGGTAGTTGACTTACACATTCTAGAGCACGTTGGGTGGCACGGGATACATGCGGACGTGCATTGTCCTGTTGGAACAGCAAGTTCCCTTGCCGGTCTAGGAATGGTAGAACGATGGGTTCGATGACGGTTTGGATGTACCGCGCACTATTCAGTGTCCCCTCGACGATCACCAGTGGTGTACGGCCAGTGTAGGAGATCGCTCCCCACACCATGATGCCGGGTGTTGGCCCTGTGTGCCTCGGTCGTATGCAGTCCTGATTGTGGCGCTCACCTGCACGGCGCCAAACACGCATACGACCATCATTGGCACCAAGGCAGAAGCGACTCTCATCGCTGAAGACGACACGTCTCCATTCGTCCCTCCATTCACGCCTGTCGCGACACCACTGGAGGCGGGCTGCACGATGTTGGGGCGTGAGCGGAAGACGGCCTAACGGTGTGCGGGACCGTAGCCCAGCTTCATGGAGACGGTTGCGAATGGTCCTCGCCGATACCCCAGGAGCAACAGTGTCCCTAATTTGCTGGGAAGTGGCGGTGCGGTCCCCTACGGCACTGCGTAGGATCCTACGGTCTTGGCGTGCATCCGTGCGTCGCTGCGGTCCGGTCCCAGGTCGACGGGCACGTGCACCTTCCGCCGACCACTGGCGACAACATCGATGTACTGTGGAGACCTCACGCCCCACGTGTTGAGCAATTCGGCGGTACGTCCACCCGGCCTCCCGCATGCCCACTATACGCCCTCGCTCAAAGTCCGTCAACTGCGCATACGGTTCACGTCCACGCTGTCGCGGCATGCTACCAGTGTTAAAGACTGCGATGGAGCTCCGTATGCCACGGCAAACTGGCTGACACTGACGGCGGCGGTGCACAAATGCTGCGCAGCTAGCGCCATTCGACGGCCAACACCGCGGTTCCTGGTGTGTCCGCTGTGCCGTGCGTGTGATCATTGCTTGTACAGCCCTCTCGCAGTGTCCGGAGCAAGTATGGTGGGTCTGACACACCGGTGTCAATGTGTTCTTTTTTCCATTTCCAGGAGTGTATGTTGAACCTCCGCCATTTAAATGAACAGGTACGACTTGCAGGATGCAGGAATTTTGGTTGTTTCCTATCTTTTACTTACAGCAAATAACTTGGAGCACAGTATCAATTTCTGAAGACTTCCAGAATATTAACGTTTATAGAAACGGATGCAATTAAACCTTACATACGAGTAAATGCAGTGGAAGTAAAGAAATACCTCATTGTTTGAGGATAGCAGTCATTGTATTAACTAGAGTCAGTGCTGTAGATCTATACATTGGCGATTCAGAGTGGTGTAAGACGTAAATAATATTGTCAGTTAGTGAACTGCAAGACGAACATCTTGAAACGCCGAATTTGAAGTGAAAAGCAATGTGACGTATACTTTTATAGCTAAGCCAAACATTTCCTTAAGCGATTGAATAATGCTTCTACATAGTCGCACAGTTAGAAAGACATATCACCTCGTGTAGGCTCTAGCGCTCTTCCCTCCCTGGTCACTGCATCACTGACATTCTTAGCTTTCATGCCCTTGTTCGAATACACAAATATTAAAATTGTGAAAACCTTTGTTTTTAAACGTTAATGAGTTGAATCTTCCACTACCATTTTAAAAAAAAACTAATGTGCCTCTAAGAAAGCGTCATTCATAAAATGCGTTTTACAGGTCTTTACTACATTTTCCATGTTTCTGTGATAGATAAAAATCCAGTGTTGTCATCATACGACAACGAAGCATTATAAGTGCGATGATTTCACAGTGATAAGTTTTTAATACACACATGAATTTATCGATAAATTCCGTCTCCCTTTTTGTCTTCTTCAATGTTCACCCCGACACCTGTCTTCATTCCCACATGTATCACCAAATGGATCCCTATATTTATATCCCAGTTCTCAAGCGACAGAACACCAAATGTTTCCCTTACCCAAAACCACTTTTTTCCAGTTCTGATCCAACTTTTTTGAGAAACTGTAGTACTCCTCTTCAAGGAATTTCACCAGTTTTTCAACGTATTTTAAAATTTATTTTTATCCTTAACTTTTTTTTAATTTTAAATTTTAACAAAGAACGGCAGGGTAGTTTTATGTAAATAACATTAAAAATTTATGTTTTATGTACATTTTAAAAACTTTTTCTTAATTTTTCATACTTAAATTGAATTGGTGGTTGTTAACAGGGCAATAGCCCACGTTTATAAGATTTTCATTTGTTTGCATTTTAGGGTTTGACATGGGCAGCTGCGTCGTTTCGTGCTGAAAGGACCATTGCCTGTCACTTTTTTTAGACGTAGCGGTGGCTAATAAGTACGAGTTTCCGAGGTTAGCAAGTTAAAAGTACAGTAGCTTGGACAACGCCCCTTTGACACACCGAGAGACGACGCGGTCACCTGGCAGTACGTCAGTTCATGAACTCCTAGAGGTCGTTGCATGTTTGTGCAGACTTCATTTGTCTCTAGCTAGTACGTACCTCATGCGCTCCTCTCCAGAGTCAAAGTTATTTGACGTTCAGTTCGACAGTCTGTAGCCACAGGAAGGGCTAACTAAGAAAGTGTTTTCTGAAGCCTTCAAATCCGTATTCATATGAAAACACAACTTCATCCTCACCAAAAAGACTCCCAGCAACCACATCGATCATCTTACCTACTGGTGTAGCACACCCCACTGGAAAAGTCCCGATAAACACATAAATACATGAACAGGGTGTATACGGGGACAAGGAAAATAAATTCACGGATTATTCTCGGATTTCTCCCGGATATCCCGTTTAAAAAATATGCTTTTTCCCGGGCGAAAATACACTTTTTCTGTGCTAAGTGACAGTAGGTTTTCGTTAGATTTTCCCTCGGAACTGTAAAACTTATCAATCCTTTGAATGGTTAACGTTTCATACAATCGCGTAGAACTTCCCGGAAAAAGAAAGAAAAGACGGGGCAAAGAAGTTTTGGAGAGACTTTTAATTAAAAAAAAAAGGAGAGAAGTTTTGGAAAGACCTTTGATTTGCAGCAACATATACGCTCCAAATTTTCGTATTACGAAAGTATAAATTCGAATTGCACCAAACACAGCGCGTCAGTTTCCGGAGCGTTGAAACCGAGGTTGCGATGTCCTTTTGTAAGCGAGTCATATCTCAAGCCATGAGATCTCGTAAGCTGATGACAGCAGCTATTCAGAGCATAGGACACGTGTTATAATCAGCCAATATCAAGATCACTGGTTACATAGCGCGATCACGCAAGAGGAAAAGTTAACGGTTTATATTAATGTACACAGTACCGTATATCTACAAGAAAAGCTAAGCTTTCACATATAATATTAGTCTCTAAGATTAACACGCTACAACAGAGGCTAAGCTTTCACATGTAATATTGATCTTTTCTACGTGTGTCATACTTTAAGACACATAACATAAATGTGCCAGTAAATTTAAAATTATGACATAAATGTCTCGCCTCGAAACTCTTATAAGGGGCTGGTCCTCAAACTGTTCAGTTTCGAACGCTCTGTGATTTAGATATCCATTCCACTTTCTCACACGTAACATAATTCGTCTTGCGCAAAAACAAATTTACTTTGAAAGTAACACTTTTCTAACCACCGTTCTCAATACTATCCGGAGACTGTTAGAAATAGGTTCGATTTACCAGTTGCCAGAGAGCGCCAGAAAAACAGCCATTATTGTGCCTGTGCAACTGCAGTGGTGTAGGAAGCCCGTATGTTCGTGTGTATAAAGCACTAAGAGAGTTTACATTACACCATAAAAGAAACAGGGCATCAGAGGATACTCCAAAGAGCATAGGAACTTCGTAAACCATACTAAAATGCATAATTCAGCTTGAAGTGCAAATTGGCTTTTTTCAGATTCACAATGAAGTAGGTCCCATCTGATATTAAGCTTTTCAGTGTGGTTTTTGGGATATAAATTTTCTTGGAGTACCAGTACTCTACGATCTCATTTTTGGTTCTTTATTACGGCATAATGCCATATATGGCAGAAGATGATAACGTGAACTTGAAATTCAGCGAACAGTTGGAACTAGCCAATACTGTAGAATGAAACACTTAGTTTCAAATAAAATGATTGCCTCGGCGATAAGATTAACAAAGCCAATTTTCTTTAGCAAACTTGCAAAAATAACTTCACTGTTCTGCAGGGCGATTAATGCTTGACTGCTACTAACTTGGAAATAAAATAAAATCAGAAAACTGAAATTTAAAATATATTTTTCCCGTCCGTAATTATGTGAATGTATTTTAATTCACTTGATAGCTCCCGGCCACAGAAATCCGTTTTGTTTTCATTTGACGTGGGAGCTGTACACGAATGCAAGCAGCGAAATCACTTAACGTAAACCCGGGTCACGTGGAGGTTAACCCCTCCCCTCAACTCTGTGCAAGCGTGAATCTGGCAGCTAGGGCGCGCGAGAAAAATTTTTGTCGTTTGCATCTGGCTGCTTGCTGCTACTACCGACACAGCTAATAGCCAAACTTCAAGTAGCGGGAGAAGGTACTGCTTATACACGAGTCACATGCGCATGCGCAACAGACCGCTGGCAATTGGTCAAACGAACATAATGTGAACAGTTGCGACGTCATGCTCATAGCAAGCAGTTTATCGTTACGAAGAATTACAGTCTGCGCCCTACGGCCTTTGACATATTTTTACTATCTGCAGACGCTTGTGCGTGCACGGTGTTTTGTTGTCGTAAATTGCACATTTCCTTTGCAACTAAAGTTTTATTTTTTTCCCTCTCGTTTATATTTTATTGCTGCAGTATCATTCTCCAGTAGCAGGATACAATAACATTCTTCGCTAGAGAATCAACTCCGCAGTCAAAATTACAAAAATTTAACTGAAAGTTAAAACAATGAAAAATTCCCAGAATTCCGAAAAATTCCCGGGTTTTTCCCGGTTTTCTCCTGGATGAAAAAATTCCCGGGTTTTTCCCGGATTTCCCGGTTGTCCCAGGTCGTATACACCCTGATGAAGATTTATAAAAATCCTGGAGTACATCACAGAGGAAGACAGAGAACTATCTGAGGAAATCGCCTTTCGATGGCCCACTTTAGGCCAAAACAATGATGCTGTTTATTGAACTTTTATGTTTGTCTTGAGCTCTCTCTGTCATACTTTCAGTTGTCTTTTCACATAATAAACGCCCATTTCACTAGAGAAATGTTGATTTGTCATAAAAACCTTTGCTTTTCCATAATTCATCGGAAAAACCAAAGAAAATTGTTTTTATTTCTTCGTGGCAGTAGTCCCCGACCCTTGAAAACGGGTCTAATGTAGAGTACCTGAATTAAAATTATATTTCGCATCAAGTATCTCTCCCAAATGTTGGTTCCATAGACACTACCTCCTAATAGATCAATTTGCCAGTATTTCCGGAATGAGACAGTTTTGTTCATTTTGCTGCAAGTTGGCCCTAGTGGACTACTGCCCTTTAACATTCACCGGTTCAGTTATGTCTGTAACGTCTCTGTGTATATTTTAAAGCTTTTGGCGGAAGAGTGGGATGTTGTTCCGCTGGTAGGCAATCTCCGGCCCTTATGGTGCGAGCGGCATGGTGTTATCAATGGAGAGACGTCTACAGACGTTAAAGTAACCTCTGGCGTGCCACAGGGGAGTGTTACGGGACCATTGCTTTTCACAATATATGTAAATTACCAAGTAGATAGTGTCGGAAGTTCCATGCGGTTTTCGCGGATGATGCTGTAGTATACAGAGAAGCTGCAGCATTAGAAAATTGTAGCGAAATGCAGGAAGATCTGCAGAGGATAGGCACTTGGTGCAGGGAGTGGCAACTGACCCTTAGCATAGACAAATGTAATGTATTGCGAATACATAGAAAGAAGGATCCTTTATTGTATGATTATATGATAGCGGAACAAACACTGGTAGCAGTTACTTCTGTAAAATATCTGGGAGTATGCGTGTGGAATAATCATATAAAATTAACTGTTGGTAAGGCGGGTACCAGGTTGAGATTCATTGGGAGAGTCCTTAGAAAATGTAGTCCATCAACAAAGGAGGTGGCTTACACAACACTCGTTCGACCTATACTTGAGTATTGCTCGTCAGTTTGGGATCCGTACCACATCGGGTTGACGGAGGAGATAGAGAAGATCCAAAGAAGAGCGGCGCTTTTCGTCACAGTGTTATTTGGTAACCGTGATAGCGTTATGAATATGATTAGCAAACTCAAAGTGGCAGACTCTGCAAGAGAGGCGCTCTGCATCGCGGTGTAGCTTGCTCGCCAGGTTTCGAGAGGGTGCTTTTCTGGATGAGGTATCGAATATATTGCTTCCCCCTACTTATACCTACCAAGGAGATCACGAATGTAAAATTAGAGAGATTCGAGCACGCACGGAGGCTTTCCGGCAGTCGTTCTTCCCGCGAACCATACGCGACTGGAACAGAAAAGGGAGGTAATGACAGTGGCACGTTAACTGCCCTCCGCCACATACTGTTGGGTGGCTTGCGGAGTATAAATGTAGATGTAGATGTAGATGTAGATATAACAGCAAAGAAGAAAAGATCACGGGCCTGGATAGCGCAGCGTACATGAACAAGGACGAAGCATCAACACGGCATTTGCGAGCGAACAGTTTAACGCTGCCTGCAAACGCTGTGGCCTTGTGCGTGAGGCTGCCGCTCTGCCAGGGGCAGTGCTCCCGGGACAGACGGAATACCTAACTGGAAGTTAAGCGCGCCAGGTCTGCCGGCCTCGGCGACTGGACTTAGAGCAGGCGCAGTGTCAGGCGGTCGCTCTCCTTCCCCCGCTGCCTCAGTCAGGCGGAACGCCGTCCCGAAGCTGGAAGCTGATGGCCTGCCTGCTCTCGTCGAGCTGTGCTTTATCTCCCTCGCGCAGCAGTCGCCATCTTCCCGGAGGGATCGCACAAGGTCGCGCATTAACTCTCCATTCATTTCTTTAGTCGCTGTCCGTGCCACAATCCTTAACTTTTTACCTATCTAATTCTTTGCTGAACAGGCAAGCCTACGTGCCACTAGCTCCAGTTTCACGTAAATCGTTACTTATAACTATATCATCATCTTGAACAGATCCAGCCCCGGGCTAGGTGTGTTTGGAACCCTTGGTCTTCCTCTTTGTCGTTTCCTTCTCATCTCCATTTCGTGTATCTTCTTGGGAATCCTCTTGTTTTCCATTCTCTTTAGGTGTTCACATCATCTTAGCCTTCATGTTTGTATCCCACTTTGCAAAGGTTCCTCTTTCACTATTTCCCTTACGCTTTCATTCCCAGCTATCTCTTTTTACTCCTATCCTACTTCTAAGGAACTTCATTTCACATGCCTGTAATCTGTTTACATCTCTTTTCGTCATTACACATGTTTCAGATGCATAGGTTAATATTGGGATGTGGTTACTGATGTGTTGGCAAATGTGCCAACACCTTGTAGATAGAGGAGGCCGAAATGCACGCTATCTAACGCAGACGGGCGTGAATTCTGGAACAGGATAAGTAGTGAATGGTAGTAAGAAAAGTACGTAGCTGCTATACTTAACTTTTATATCGTCCTTTGGTTTACAACGTTCTTGATGAGACATTTCATACGATATCAAACTATGTAAGGCTAATGGCGCCTTGCTAGGTCGTAGCCATGGACTTAGCTGAAGGCTATTCTAACTGTCTCTCGGCAAATGAGAGCAAGGCTTCGTCCGTGTAGTCGCTAGCAAAGTCGTCGTACAACTGGGGCGAGTGCTATATCGTATCTCGAGACCTGCCTTGTGGTGGCGCTCGGTCTGCGATCACACAGTGGTGACACGCGGGTCCGACATGTACTAAATGGACCGCGGCCGATTTAAGCTACCACCTAGCAAGTGTGGTGTCTGGCGGTGACACCACAGTTACTTCTGTCCATGACTCCTTTGCTGTTTTGGGGAAGTCTCTGTTCGAAACCAGGTTCCTAACACTCTGCAGGAATGCCTCCGCATATCTGCCATGTTCACTTATTTCTTCCTTATTTTTACCATTTTCCTCTATCACACGTCCCAAATACTTACCACATTCCATCTTCTTCAGTTATTCACCTCCAGTCCTTATTCCGCCAGTTGGTCTATTTTTCTTTCTAGTTGTAATCAGGATCTCACTTTCTTTTTACATTCACTTTCATGACATTCTGTCTCACAGTTACTTCCCAAGCATCCTGCTGTTCCTCAATCTCCTCCTTCCCTTTTCCCCAGATAATCAGGTCATCTCCAAACATCATTGACTTCATATCGTCTTCTCCAGTTTTCCTGCCACCTTCAACATTATCTTATCCATCCAAGACCACAATGAAGAGGGGAGGTGACAATGCACTGCCATGGTTTTTTTTTCTTTTTTTTCTGGAAGCAATCCGTCCTTTTATATGCTGCTTTCACGTAACTCAGACTTCCACAGTACATGTCCATCACTCTGCCTATTGCCTCTTTTCCATTCCTTTCTTTTCTCGTGCTTCCCAGACCTTTGTTCGACAGACGCTATCAGATGCCTATATGAATACTGAAAATATCTTACGAACATAACTGAGGTATATTTAACTGGATGTGTAACTAAACTAACAATCTTTTAGAAGTAGAATGGAATATAGTTTCCTCGAAACTGCATTAAGGAAATATAATGTAGTCGGCGTAAGTAAGTGAAAAGACCGACTTTGTTTGAATAAACCGTCTCCTTATAACGAATGGAATTACTCACAATCCGCATTTATTTAGAATTGTTGCTGTGTAGCTATTGAAAGTAGTTCATCGACATTTATATTTTGTTTTACAATACATCTCTCTACCAAAGTGACTAAT